>NC_054701.1:35780422-35805881 GCF_016097555.1 Gigantopelta aegis | reverse complement strand
GAAGGTTATGTAAAGAATTCTTCAAGTTTTATCAGGACATTTTAGATATTTTGTTTATATTTCACCAGTTAGTTCAAATTTTCATAGAATTTATAAAAAAAAAAGTTGTTGTGATTTTGAAGCACTAAACATGGTATCTTAATGTTTTTACAAAATGGCTGTGTGCATATTTGTGGAGATATGAATTCTCGTACAGGAATTGAAAGCGATAGTATTCAGCTCTCGTATTTAGACAAATATATTGATGGCATGCCATTTACTGGTGTTGGATAGACAAAACAGAGGACAGTTCTTTATTTGTGCTTAATCATTAATTCTTATATACATTTACTTGTTTGTTTGTTTTTTCATTTTTTAAATGTAGTTTGGTATCATATTTTATTTAGATGTGTATTTGTAACACTGTTGTATTAATAACTATGCACTGTAATTTGTTTGCTACCGTCAATGGCTGCTTTTAGCTTCGGCATAATAAACTGATTGATTTATTGTTTGATTAATTAATTTGTTCATCATCATCAACCGAGTAGAGGCAGTAGGTGTAAGAAACTTAAACGACGTCTACTGGACTCGGTGGTGTCGTGGTTAAGCCATTGGACATAATGCTGGTAGGTACAGGGTTCGCAGCCCGGTACCGGCTCCCACCCGGAGCGAGTTTTAACGAGTCAGTTGATAGGCGTAAGACCCACTACACCCTCTTCATTTGATGAACCGAACAAAATTAAGCCACTCCTAATACACACACCTCCACCACGGACTCGCACTACTTTTCTGTAACTAGTCGCATGATTCAATCAACCATATTTAGATATTTTGAAGAAAACACACACGAAAGACACAAAAAACAATACAATTGTGCAAGGCCGTATCCTCCGGGGGGGGGGGGGGAGAGAGGGCAGTTGCCCCCCTTAGAATCTCACTTTTTTTTACACCAGAAAATAGCATACACATCCCAGGGTTTAATTTGTATAGTGTTTCATTTGTTTTAAAAAGTAGTGCCCCCCTCCCCCTAAGGGTACGGCCCTGACATTGTGACACTTTTTATACGATGAATTAATGGAAAATGCTACAGCAGAGTAGACATACGTATAGATCGCTAATGTAAGGAGACGACTTTTCTGTAACTGGCTGGATTATTCAAGCATAACTGCAGGTCGACTGTCATGTGATTAAAGACTGCCCCAATATTGAGTGTCATTTTGCAAAGGAAAAGGACATTATGCGGGAAACTGCAATAACATTTTTCTTTGTGAAAGATGTGGGATTAATCAGGATGAGTGTATTTGCCGTGTGCATACACGTGCCAGTGAGTCGTTTGATGATAGTGACAGTGACAGTGACGGATTTAATGAAGCAGTCACAGTAAGATTGGCCACGCAGGAAAAACACGCTGAGGTAAAAACTGCTTCTAAAACAGGTCAGGTCAGGTCATAGGGTTTTACGTGCACATTCAGAACAAGCTGTTGTAGCGCACGCCTGTCGTGGGGGGAGGGGAGAGGAGGGACCGCCTGCACTGGCAGGTGCAAGGGAGCACCAGGAGCCCGATCAAGTCCGTAGCAGGCGGGTGGCGGTTGTGGTGGTGCTATGGAATTTGAATGGAGCAGTTAAATGCCAAAGAGAAAGGGGTGCACAATTTTGATTGAGGGAATTTGGGGCAATTGAACGCTTCTAAAACAGTTATAATTCCATTTTATAATTACTGTTTTGTAATAGGCGTCTGGATTGGTTAAAATGCTATCATGTGATCTACACAATTCATACAGTGTGTAAAATGGTTTTGGTGTTTGTGGCAATAAGGAAGCGGACACCATGACAACAGACACTGACAACTTTGAACAGAAGCAGTTAAGGCGTCGGTCGCAGCTTATCAGCTACGCGATCTCATACAGTGTACATGGTGCGGGACGTAGCCCAGTGGTAAAGCGCTCGCCTGATGCGCGGTCGTCTATTTTTCGTTCCAGCCAGTGCACCACGACTGGTGTATCAAAAGTCGTGGTATTCTATGCTATCGTGTCTATGGGATGGTGCATATAAAAGATCCCTTGCTACTAATAGAAAAATGTAGCGGGTTTTCTCTCTGAGACTATATGTCAAAATTACAAAAAATTGGACATCCAATAGCCGGTCATTAATAAATAAATGTGATCTAGTGGTGCCGTTAAACAAAACAAACTTTGACTTGTTTATAACTGGGCGTGCTCCGTTACGTTTGAGGTTGTATTATACCAAAGAACAAAGTTCTGTGTTAAAGTTCGAGGTGCACAGATGTACGGAGTAATATGTGACATTCATTATTTATGCAAATACTATTATCCATTGGCAATAAATAAATACATTAAAAACAATTATTTGTTGAACAGGTGTTATGCAGTATAAACGTTAACATTATCGGCAGTAGGAATTGATTTGATTCACCTAGAGATGTTTGCTGAGACATATGGCCTCAGATTACAGTTATCTTCCCATTTGGTTGTCCAAAACCCGAAAATTTGACCGCGCAAGTAGTCTGCTGTTTGACTGTGATTATTTCATGGCAGACAGCTATGAAGTGGGAACTATTTGACTGAAGTGACAGGGGAGATCATGTAGTTTGTAATCATGTGTAACTTGTTGACATTGAAGACTTGTTTGTGGTAATTCCGGCCCATGCAAAAGTAGCGCTTTTTGTGTAAAATGGGAGTACTCCGGCCTGGTTTAGAGGGTGTGTTTGTTCAATATGTTGGGAGAAAGAGCTGGACAACAGGAGTTGTCCTTTTTAGAGGGATGTGTCCCCCACGCAGGCAAAGGTACATACAAAAATCCACGGGCCTGCTCATATTAATAAAAATGTTATAGCCACCAAGGCTATATAGAAACATATAGCGAAATTAATTGTGGTCTGAGGCCATATTTAGTAGGGTGACTGATCGCGCTCACCCGTTAGACTGGTTTTAGCTGTGTACATTATCATTATTTTTTAGTTAAGTATAGTTTTTTGGTGTTTTTTTTAAACCTGTTTACGCTGAGTGAAATGATATGGCAATGTTCATATTCCTTGGTTAATTATGCAAATATGATGTGTAATTATTAAGCACATACAAATATACACATACATTTTCAGTTAAAAGAGTTAAAGCTTGTTTTGTTTAACGACACTATTAGAGCACATTGATTAATTAATCATCGGCTGTTGGATGTCAAACATTTCGTAATGTTTTACAATATAGTCTTAGAGAGGAAACCCGGTACATATTTCCATTAGCAGCAAGGGATCTTTTATACGCATCATCATACAGACAATCATCACACATACCACGGCCTTTGGTATACCAGTCATTGTGCACTGGCTGGAACGAGAAATAGCTCAATGGGCCCACCAACGGGGGATCGACCACGCATCAGCTGAGTGCTACGTCCCGTCTCCTTTCAATTACAATGCACCTTTAAATAGTCCGGGAGCCAAGTCCCGATTTTAGGCCATACCCTGCAATCAGAGTTAAAGTTTTTTTTTTTTGGTGATTTTGGTAGACTGGGTGGTAGTCTTCAATGTCCAGGTGGATGACCGCTCGTCACCCTTGAGCAATTCTCTGAATTAAACCTTTTCTGTTGGAAACGCAAAATAAAAAATTGCCATACAAATGGGGGTAAGGAACACAAAAAAGTCTTCTAGAACCATTGTTATAGAAGATAATAGATCATGTGACCCCTCTAAATATGGGCCTTGGGGAGCTCTTTATAATGATAGATGTTGTATGCAAATGAGTTCAATAATAGTTCAATGATTAATAAAGCAATGTGCTCTAGTAGTGTCGTTAAACAAACAAACAAACAAACACCGTTATGAACTGGCCCGCCGTTTCACCGGATTTGAACCCAATTGAACACATGTGGGATGAGTTAGGACGTCGTGTACTTCACCGCCAGCCAGCGTAACGTCGCTGAGCTTGCACAGGCGTTGCAGGAGGAGTGGAGGAACATTCCTGTGGCTTATTTGAGATGTTTGTGCCAATCCTTTCCACGTCGTCTTCACGCATGCTCACGGGCCAATGGTGGACACACCAGATACTGACCTTGATATGGTGGTGGTGGTGGTGGTGGTGGTGGGGGGGGGGGGGGGGTTGAACTTTTCGATTACGAATGCAACTTGATTACTGATGAGAACTGGCCATGTTTGCATGTGAATGTATCTCATGAATACCAGTTATTAATGTCATATTACATTATTCATCAATTCATTAATAGTTATTTGCAATGAAAAGTTGTTTTTGCGTTTTCATTGTGTTTCAGTATATATAGGAATATCTATGCTGGTTTTAATTTACAAAACGTTTTTGGAGGGAGGGGGACAATCAATGTCTAAACCCAAATTTATTCATTCATGTACCAAAAAAAAAAGTTCTGTGTCAAAGTTCGAGGTGCACCGATGTACGGAGTAATATGTGACATTCATTATTTGTGCAAATACTATTATCCATTGGCAATAAATAAATACATTTTAAAAAAGTATTTGTTGAACAGGTGTTATGCAGTATACACAAGAGTTTGAAACCAGTCCAGATAGCCCCCAAAATGAAACTGCGATTTTCATTAAACATTAAATTAATTTTTTAAAACGGCCACGCCCCCAAAATGTCTTGCAGGTAGATTAAAATGTATGTGAGATGCCACACCTTTTAGTGGTGTACTGCCAGTGTGTGTGTTAATACGCTGCTTATATCAGTTTTATTAGTAAACGTTAACATTATCGGCAATAGGAATTGATTTGATTCACCTAGAGATGTTTGCTGAGACATATTTAGTAAGGTGACTGATCGCGCTCGCCCGTTAGACTGGTTTTGGCTAAGTATGTATTTTAAATTTTATTATCATTACTTTTTTAGTCAAGTATAGTTTTTAGGTGTTTTTTTAAACCTGTTTTCGCCGAGTGAAATGACATCGCAATGTTCAAATTCTTTGATTAATTATGCAAATATGATGTGTAATCGTTTAACACATACAAATATACACACACATTTTCAGTTATAAAAGTTGAAGTTTGTTTTGTTTAACGACACTATTAGAGCACATTGATTTATTAATCATCGGCTATTGGATGTCAAACATTGCGTAATGTTTTACAATATAGTCTTAGAGAGGAAACCCGCTACATATTTCCACTAGCAGCAAGGGATCTTTTATATGCATCATCACACAGACAAGGTAGCACATACCACGGCCTTTGGTATACCAGTCATTGTGCACTGGCTGGAAAGAGAAATAGCTCAATGGGCCCACCAACGGGGGATCGACCACGCATCAGCTGAGTGCTACGTCTCGCCTCCTTTCAATTACAATGCACCTTTAAAATGCAGAGCAGTGTTGTCGCGCTGATACCTCTCTTTTTTTGAATTCACATGCATTGTCGATACACAAATGCTCCTTTCGTTCCAGTTCACGTGGCATCTATTATATAATATGCCTGTCTGTCGGAATGACACGATTACCCAGAGAAAAGCGGCTTTTAAAACACAAGGTTGAACGTAAACGTATACTGAGTTTGTTTTCCGAAACCAGGAAACAAATAACTGTACGTACGTTTTTACTCATGTACGGTTACAGGAAGTTGCTACTTATCAGTTTAATGCAGCTGGAAGCACCGTTTGATATCAGTTGACAACATCATTATCATTATAACAACAACAACTGCAGGATTTGTGACGAATTTCGTGCATCTATTGTGTATTTCTAACAGACTCGTGCTAGGTTTTACGAGTCTTTGGCATATGTAAGTACTTAGTATACATATTTTTCGAAACCCCTCACTGCTCAATCAAAAAAAAAAAAATCTGATTTTTTTATATTTTATAATGCCACAGTCTAGACGACTACTGCTACAGTTTGGACTTTTAAACAACATCCCAAAATTATCCCGTCACATTTAACGATAACTCCGTAATCGAGACGAGTCGGGACGTAACCCAGTGGTAAAGCGCTTGCTTGATGCGCGATCGGTCTAGGATCGATCTCTGTCGGTGGGCCCATTGGGCTATTTCTCGTTCCAGCCAGTGCACCGCGACTGGTATATCAAAGGCCGTGGTATGTACTATCCTGTCTGTGGGATGGTGCAAATAATAGATCCCTTACTACTAATGGAACAATGTATCGGGTTTCCGCTCTATGACTGTGTTAAAATTACCGTATGTTTGACATCCAATAGCCGATGATTAATAAATCAATGTGCTCTAGTGGTGTCGTTAAACAAACAAACAAACAACCGTAATCGAGACATTTGGCTTACATTGCCAGGAAAGTGTGTGTATATAACAGGAGGGAAATGTGATTTTATTTTTTTTCAATTTAATATAATACATTAACTAATAACGAAATATTAATAATTTCGACATCTTTATTTGTATGTTGAATTTATTCATTATGAGAAAATGCTTAAAAACTAGTCTTCAACAGTCTCGAGTCGCGACCAAAGGCTTATATTTGGATGAACCGGTCAACTAATATAGCTTGCTCACATAAGCGTAGGAGACAGGGAGTTGGCGGGGGGGGGGGGGGGGGGGGGAATGGGGGAATGTGCTAACCTGATACCTTTCTACGTATTTCCATCATTCTACCCTCAAAATTAGTTGTATTCCATGTAAAAATACGTAGTGATTCGTTTGCAACCCTATATAGCTGTTTGGTAGCAATGCTAATATGAATAAATGTTGTTATCCAGCTTGGGGCATTTTCGTTTACTTCGGGCAAACAACAACCTGCCACCCACCCCCGCCCCCTACAAAATGGGAGCCCGTACGCCTATGCTTGCTCAAGTACAATAAAGTCTATTTTAATAATGATTCAATCTTGTATTACTGAATCGGACTACTTACTGTGGAATAATAATTGTCTTCCAATCCCTCCTTCTGCTGGCCGATAATGATTTCTATTGTCATACACAAAGAAAGAAATGTTTTATTTAACGACGCACTCAACACATTTTATTTACGGTTATATGACGTCGGACATAATATGGTTAAGGACCACAAAGATAGTGAGAGAGGAAACCCGCTGTCGCCACTTCCTGGGCTACACTTTTCGATTAGCAGCAAGGGATCTTTTATATCCACCATCATACCACGGCCTTTGATATACCAGTCGTGGTGCACTGGCTGGAACGAGAAATAGCCCAATGGGCCCACCGACGGGTATCGATCCCACACCGATCGCGCACCGAGCGAGCGCTGTACCACTGGGCTATGTTCCGCCCCTTGCCACACCGAGTTATAGGTAGTGTAAATGTAATTTAGTATCATAACACATCTGTAGTAGGCCTAATAATGTTTTTTTTAAAGTTTCTTTTGTTTAAAGACACACAATTAAAGCACATCGATTTATTAATCACCTGCTATTGGATGTCACACATTTGGTAATTTCGACATCTAGTCTTGGAGGAAACTCGCTACGTTTCCGTTAGTAGCAAGGGATCTTTTATACTATTTGTATTTTACTTTGTATTATGCACCATCCCACAGACAGCATAGCACATACCACGGCCTTTGATATACCAATTGTTGTGCACTGGATAAAACGAGTAATAGCCTAATGGGCCTGACGTCAGGGGTCGATCCCAGGCCGACCGCGCATCAAGTGAGCGCTTTACCACTGGGCACCGTCTCGTCCTTGTCATACATAGTTATAGGCAGTGTAAATGTAGTATCAAAACACAGCTTAGGTTTAATAAAGCACACAGATGACAGTCATATCCGTTGTTCTTATGAGAGGTGACAATCATAAAGGAATGAACCACTAGTATTTATAATACTTATTATTAACAGAACAAACAACTAGCATTAATAAAATGACACTAATCTCTTTGACTGAAACAAAACATCAAAGCTTATAACCGGCCTACTCGTCGTAATCAAGTGACAGTATTGCAATTCTTAGTGCGAAATAACCGGCCTACTCGTCGTAATCAAGGGACAGTATTGTAATTCTTAGTGCGAAATAACCGGCCTACTCGTCGTAATCAAGGGACAGTATTGCAATTCTTAGTGCGAAATAACCGGCCTACTCGTCGTAATCAAGGGACAGTATTGCAATTCATAGTGCGAAATAAGCGGCCTACTCGTCGTAATCAAGTGACAGTATTGTAATTCTTAGTGCGAAATAAGCGGCTTATGAATCAGTTTTCATTGATCAAATTAAATTTTAATTAAAACAAAGGATATACTAGTAGACAAACAATACAATAGAGTTCCTAAACGTTATACGCTTCAGCAGTCAATAGCGCATTTTACTCTTAGCGTCAGACACGGGCGTGGTCCGTGCTAGACGTCGAGCATGATTTTTACACACACACACACACACACACACACACACACACACACACACACACACACACACACAGAGAGAGAGAGAGAGAGAGAGAGAGAGAGAGAGAGAGAGAGAGAGAGAGAGAGAGAGAGAGAGAGAGAGAGAGAGAGAGAGAGAGGAAAACGCCCTAACTCACTATATATCAATTCATTACATGCCCTTTGTTGTACTCCTTTCAACATCCCTTGCACAGTGGAATCCCCAGACCTCTGACCCATAACTAAGAATACTGTTAACATAGGTGTCAAAAACAGATAGCATTGTTTCAATATTAAAATAATGTCTTTTGCATACGTTTAATAAGGAAAACAAGGCTTTTCTTCCCTGATCAGCGAATCGTATATACACCTGTATATATGTTGTATGGAGAGTTTGAAAGAAAAGCACTAGTTTTTGGACTCGTCTTCTGACAGATAAATGTCCCAAGCTATTAGTACAGATATACACATTATTGTTTCTTGACTATATACAATGTGGAACAAACTATAAATGGATTATCGGTGTTAGAGATATATTTTATGACCTTGTCCTAAATAATATCTGGGACAAGCAAATGTTTAGTTCAGTAGCATGGTTAAAGACATTATAGTTAAACAAAGCCTCTCAGACCAGTTTTTACAGAATTGGCAAAGTGACATTTCAAAATCCAATAAAGGTTTAACTTACAGACTATTTAAAGAGAACTTAGTGTTTGAAACATATCTCAACATACTTGATACAACTATGTGCAATACATTTCTTAGATTTTGTATAGGTAACCATTTTTTACCTATTGAAACAGGGAGATGTACCAATATTTTATATGAAAACAGGAAATGTATCTTTTGTACTGCTGATGATGTTGGTGATGAATTTCACTACTTATTTATATGTACAAAATTTACAGAAGATAGATGTAAATATATTCACAAATATTATTTTACAAGACCAAGTTTAAACCAATTTACGCAGCTTTTTAATTGTAAAAATATAGTCACCCTTAGAAACTTGTGTAGATTTATAACTATTATTAACAAACATTTCTGTGTTTTTTAAGACTTTCATTATTTACAGTTTATGAATTGGTTTTTCAAACTCTGTCATCTTGATGCTGCTATATTATATATATATATATATATATATATATATATATATATATATATATATATATATATATATATATATATATATATATATATATATTTGTATTCCTCAAATGCCATTAAACGATGGCCCAGAGTGTAATAATGTTCTGCTCTATTCTGTTCTGATGGACAAACCATTAATTAGCACCGTCTAGACACAAAATTACGTACAGGCGGCATTTTGTTTAATATCACAGGGTATTGGGGTATACCTGCACCCCTAAAATGGTAATGGACATTATCAGCCGTCATGCTTTGTTACTATAAATCATTCTGTAAAAACTCTTGATTACGTAGACTTTCCCATCTAAAATCACTGACCAATTACGTAGTCCCAAAGAAAAGAACCTTATAACTTGGGTATCATGAGTGGTCGTTTTTGCTCTAACGTAGCCTACCAATAGGCCTAATAGTATGTATGTATGTTTTTCTTGGGGGGGGGGGGGGGGGGGGGGGGGGGGGGGGGGGGGGCGTAGTCTAGTGATAAAGCATTCCAGCGAGTGCTCCACAGCTGGTGTAACAAAGGCCGTGGTATGTACTATCCTGTATGTGGGATGGTGCATATAACAGATCTCTTGCTGCTAATCGAAAAGAGTAGCCCATGAAATTTCCTCTCTTAATATCTGTGTACTCCTTAACCATATGTCTGACGCCATATAACCGTAAATAAAATGTGTTGAGTGCATCATTAAATAAAACGTTTCCTTCCTTCCTTTTTTCTTTAGATTTCTTAAGAGAGAAAAATACTATAACCCCATTTCGTTCTATTAATGCAAATTGAAATATATTTGGTTAAATAGTTTATTATATTAACCAGTCATTTAAGTTGTTTTACAAGTCAGGTTGACGAAAGCGAAGCATAAATGACTGCGTTTGTTTACACTGTTCATACAGGAGTTGGTAGGAGCTGATGTCACTTCGCCCCAATCTAGAAAACCGGACGCAAAGAAAATAAAAGAAAATGGCTACCCATAGTTAGCAGGAATAATCACGTTTTTTATTATTAAATCTAAACTTACGCGTTTTTCATTTCATTTGTTGGTGGTCCGGGTATGAATCTTTCCAACATATAATGCTCATGTTTGAGTTTATTTCCCCTTTAAGAACTATGGCTTAACTAGTATACCACCAAACCCAGTATGGTTTTAATCAATCAATGACATGTTTTATTGTTTTATTGTTTTATTACAGGACACGAATGTTCAGTATGACTTATCGACATGTATGGATACTCTTAGCTGTTCTTCTCTTCACACACGGCCTTGCATTTGAAGACACTTCTACCACGAAATGTCCAAGTGTGTGCCAGTGTCGACACCAAAGAATCGCGATATGTGGCAAATACAACCCCGGCCTGACAAGCATTCCTGCGGTGCCATCTTACATAAAGAAATTCGTATTACTAAATGCCAGAATTCCTATAGTTAACAGGTCGGTTCTGTTACCAATTTCTACCTGCGTCTTGCATACTCTGGAACTTCCCGGCGACGGTATAACGGTTCTAGCAGAGGATACGTTCACAGACTTCCAGGACCTCGTGAAACTTGACCTCAGTGGAAATATCATTCCAGTACCTTTGTTGAAAATGGCTTTTCGGTCTGTTGGAAAACACTTGAATACAATCATTCTCAGTAACATGAGCCTGAACAATGTCAGTGAGGACCTGTTTGAAGACACCAATGTTCAAAACGTGTCAGCATTTATTTTTAGGCAAAACTACCTTTCGTTTCTAAACGAGTCTGTGTTCGCAAACATGCCATCATTGTCAGTGTTGGATGTGAGTTACAATCATATACAAAGTCTTTCCAGCTGGCCAACAATGAACATTAGGATTATAAATCTTGGATACAATTGGCTGAGAAAGGTGCCAGATTTCTGCTGGCCCAATGGCAGTACCCGTTATAACAGATTGGAAAACCTGAATGTTGAGAATAACGGAATTTGGACAATTAAGAAGTCTTCATTTTCTTGTCTCGACAATCTAAAGAAACTGACCTTAAATGGCAATCAAATGGGACTTATTCCAAACAATGCCTTTAGGAAACTCCCTCGGTTAGAAATTTTGAATTTAAATTCTCTCGATCAACTGAAAACTATAGACAAGTTTGCATTTAACTCAACCATTCTGCGGCTCCAGTTATTAAAAAATCCAAAAATAACACAGGAGTTGTTTAAGAATGGAATTCCTTTTCGTTTTGCCACTAAATTAAAAGAACTGGTTTTGCAGGAAACGCGAATATTACTCCCGTTGGATTCCTTAAGAACGATGCTACTCCAACTTAAGTCCATTCAATATCTGAATCTTCAGAGAAC
Source organism: Gigantopelta aegis (assembly GCF_016097555.1). Classification (NCBI taxonomy): domain Eukaryota; kingdom Metazoa; phylum Mollusca; class Gastropoda; order Neomphalida; family Peltospiridae; genus Gigantopelta; species Gigantopelta aegis. The sequence continues at coordinate 35,794,116 of NC_054701.1, read as the reverse complement.
TCAAATAAACACTATCCCACCAAAGACTCTTTCAAATCTTCCCTTTTTGAGAAGATTAGATCTTCAAGGAAATTATCTGGCCGCATGGGATTCCGAGACTTTTAGCAATGTGACCCGCTTAGATTATTTAAATCTTGATGGCAATCGCATTAGCATCATCAACGAAACGTCATTCCCGTTTGAGATGAGAAGCAGGATCAAACATATCAATCTGGGCAACAACGACTTTCTTTGTACGTGCGCCTTGCTGTGGTTCCGTACGTGGATGACACAAGCGATGAAAAATAAAACTGTCGTGTTCGTTAACTATCCCCAGCGATACTACTGCAAGAATCCCACACACATTCGCCTGGACAAATATAACCCTACACCTGAATCCTGTAAAAAGCTGAATCCTTATGTTATACCTGTGTCAGCTGCTGGGTCTTTTGTCGTCGTGGCGGTGGTGGTCATGGTCGTAGTGTACCGTAATCGCTGGAATATTCGATACTGCTTCTACTCCAGACGACGACGCCAGTATCAGCAGCTCCCGGGAAGAGACGTCAGCATCAAATATGACGCGTTTGTGTCATGCGATTCCAATGACATGGACTGGGTCCTGGCGGAGGTGTGTACCTTTCTGGAAGACGAATTAGGACGCAGGTTGTGCATTCACGAAAGGGACTTTGAGGGAGCGAAGATGATCATTGACAATATTATGGACTGCATGGAGGAGAGCGAGAAAATCATCTTGATAATATCGAATAATTTTGCCAGAAGTAAATGGTGCCAGTGCGAGTTGAAGATAGCTATTGATGAACATCTGGAAAGCGAAAAGCAGGTCATCGTGATCATCCGTGAACCCGTTTACCGAAAGCATATGACTGGACCTCTGAAGTCGCTGTTCGACACAACTACTTACATTGAATGGGGGGAGGATGTCAATGCAAGACAGATGTTCAGAACTCGCTTGGCAGATTTAATGGGTTGTGAGGATACTGATCGGATTGGAGCGAGGGCCTAAACAGGATTAAGCAGAGCTGTACCTAGCAAAAGAGATATGCAGGGAAGCAGTTGCAAAAGGGCACAATACTGAAAATAGTTTTCTAATGGTTCAAAATAACCTCTTTTTTGTCTAGCGGGAGAAGATAGTGTGTCTTTTATTAGCATCTCCCCTTCCAGTTATTTTAGGCTAGGTACGACCCTATTAATAGATGTTGTGGCGAAAGAGAACGAGCTCGGGGAGCAGAAAAGGATTCGAGAGCAATTACCGCGAGATGTTCAAGAACGGCGAAAGAAACTAACTCCTTTGATGAAACGTCTGAGAGGGACTGGGATAAATATGAAACTGTCTGCTGATAAACTGTATGTGGATGGACGTATTCATGATGGTCCGGCCTCGGTGGCGCAGTGGTTAAGCCATCGGACTACAGACTGGTAGGTACTGGGTTCTGATCCCAGTCGAGGCTTGGCATTTTTAATCCAGATACCGACTCCAAACCTTGAGTGAGTGCTCCGCAAGGCTCAATGGGTAGGTGTAAACAACTTGCACTGACCAGTGATCCATAACTGATTCAACAAAGGCCATGGTTTGTGCTATCCTGCCTGTGGGAAGCGCAAATGAAAGATCCCTTGCTGCCTATCATAAAATAGTAGCCTATGTGGCCACAGCAGTTTTCCTCTAAAAAAAACACAGTTTCAGAATGACCATATGTTTGACGTCCAATAGCCGATGAAAAGATAAAAAAATCAATGTGCTCTAATGGCGTCGTTAAATAAAACATTTTTTTTTTATTCATGATGGTCCGAGAGTTGGGTATAGAACAGCGATGAGGAGCAAGTATAATTTTTGTGTTTTAACTATGAAAGTCTTCAAATAAAACTTAGTGACCCAGATGTCATTGAATTTTTTTGTAAATATATTATATGTTTTATCTGAAACATGGTTATCTATTAAAAAAAAAGAAGAAAAAAAAAACAGAAAAAAAACGAAAAGAAAAAAAACAAAAACATTCGCAGATTTTAGACAGTTATACATCAATTAATTGTCCAAGGTTAAGTAAATTTAATCGGGCCAAACGTAATAATGGCGGTATATCTATATTTTATAGAGCTACTTCAGAAAAAGGGATTAAGCTGATTGAATGTGATAGTAAGGGTATTTTGTGGTTGAAGTTATGTAAAGATTTCTTCAAAGTTAATCAGGACATTTTTATATAGTTAGTTTATATTTCACCAGTTAGTTCAAATTTTCATAGAATTTATATAAAAAATATTCTTTTGATTTGGAAGCACTAAACATGGTATCTTAATGTTTTTACAAAACGGCTGTGTGCATATTTGTGGAGATATGAATTCTCGTACAGGAATTGAAAGCGATAGTATTCAGCTTGGGTATTTAGACAAATATATTGATGGCATGCCATTTACTGATGGTGGATAGACTTTATCAAGACAAAACAGAGGACATTTCTTTAGTTATGCTTAATTAGGCAGACGATATGATTTCATTTTTTAAATCGAAAATGGTTTGCATATATTATTAAATAAATTGACAATTTACTGTCATTAGTGTGATCTCGAAATAAATGAAAACATAACGCTATTTTATTAGAGCTTGGAAGGTTACCAATCTCTGTTATATGTAAACAGAGAACATTGATGTATTGGTTAAAAATAATTCATAACTAGGATTCTCGTATCTACAAAATGTATAGAATACTACAGAAAATGCTAATACTATTACTAAGTGTAAAAACTGGGCAATGTGTGTTAATGTTTTGTTACAAGAACTTGGATTTTGGTATCTTTGGGAGTCTTAAAGGCATATTGTCACAGACCACGGACTTATTTAATGTCTAACAAAGTATTACCTGAACAAAAATAATTTGATTTGTCCCTAAATGTACTTTATTCACCCATCTTCATAACCACCATACTCCATTTATTAATGACATTTTGTAAAAATAATTGAATTATGGCAATGGTCCAGAATTCAGAAACTAAAATTACCAAGAGGGATGACATGGATTTCACTCTATCATGGTTCAGTTAAGGTGATGCGATAGCTAGATTTGGTTTCCAACAATTAATGTAATTTTTATTTATTATCCATTTTTAGAGAAATAAGGTCCTTAAATCCGTGACAGTATGCCTTTAAGATGTATCAACTGTATCACCACAAAACACTAAACAGTGACTTGGAGATCAGTTATCCAAAACTGAATACTGTTGTGAAGTATATTTAGATAGTATATCTTATACAAAATATATGGTTGCTTTGTTTAATTTTAAGGTGTAGTGTGCTAGATATCAATATTATAAATGGTAGACTTAACAATATCCCTAGTTAATTCATACCTGTGACGTCATACTATTATTCTAGGTGTAGATTATTTTTCAATAATCAACACCTGCGAAACAATGCAATTAGAACTTTTTATGCATCCACGTCAGGGATTCGAACCCACTATTGAACGTATTCATTGTAAACAAGTACAACGTTTTAGCCCATGAGGCCAAACGTCAGCAACATCAAATAAAAATGTAGTTTAAGCCTTATTTAAACCTGATACTAGTGATAGTAATATATTCTTGCGGAACACAGCGAAGATTGTCGGAAACTAAATCGGAAACCAGAGATTACATGCTTAGCACGTGCATCCCACTTAACGCCAGTCATCCGCTGTCGAGTATTTCCTGATCGAATCGTTCATGTTAAGTCCGAAAGGATGGTTTTGGTTATTAGTTTTGTAAAAAATATTCTTTGCCATTTAAAAAAACCATTTTCATTAAAAAGGATAACATAGAAGTTAATTCAGCAGTCACGTAATTTGTTTTAATGAATTAAGAATTAAATTGGAAAATGCACTCAGAAGTGTAGATTCATGAAAAATAATTAACTCACACATACGGGGCTCGTGACTTATTTTTCCCGAATCTACACCTCCTCATACATTCTCCATTACAAAACAACGACTATACACTCTTTGTAATTTAAAAAAGATTGAAGGTGAATATATCGGTTTTTTTTATTAGATCTATCAAAATTTAGTTGTGTTGCAATGCAAAAACTTGAATGTTACTGTCATAGTTCTTGTTTCCTCTACTACTTCTACTACTACTACTACTATATTATCACCATTATTAGTATTACTACTACTATAACTACTACTACTACTACTACTACTACTACTACTACTACTACTACTACTACTACTACTACTACTACTACTACTACTACTACTACTACTACTACTACTACTACTATTATTATTATTATTTATTAATCATTAATTCTTATATACATTTACTTGTTTTGTCTGTTTTTCATTTTTTAAATGTAGTTTGGTATCATATTTTATTTAGATGTAACACTGTTGTATTAACAACTATGCACTGTATTTTGTTTGTTACCGTCAGTGGCTGCTTTTAGCTTCGGCATAATAAACTGATTGATTTATTGATTTATTAATTAATTTGTTCATCATCATCAACCGAGTAGAGGCAGTAGGTGTAAGAAGCTTAAACGACGTCTACTGGACTCGGTGGTGTCGTGGTTAAGCTATTGGACATAATGCTGGTAGGTACAGGGTTCGCAGCCCGGTACCGGCTCCCACCCGGAGCGAGTTTTAACGACTCAGTTGATAGGCGTAAGACCCACTACACCCTCTTCATTTGATAAGTTGAAATAATTAAATGTTCTTTGCGTTTATACACTTTACAGCATTCTGATTGGTCAAGAGGTACTTACTTTTTTTTTGTTCATATCTCGATGAACCGAACAAAATTAAGCCACTCCTAATACACACACCCCCACCACTGACTCGCACTACGTTTCTGTAACTAGTCGGATGAATCAAGCAACTATAATTAGATATTTTGAAGAAAAAACACACGAAAGATACAAAAAGCAATACAATTGTGCAAGGCCGTATCCTCCGGGGGAGTGGGGGGGGGGAGAGGGCAGTTGCCCCCTGAGAATCTCACTTTTTTTTACTCCAGAAAATAGCATACACATCCCAGGGTTTAATTTGTATAGTGTTTCATTTGTTTTAAAAAGTAGTGCCCCCCGCCCCCCCTCCCCCTCAGGGTACGGCCCTGACATTGTGACACTTTTTATACGATGAATTAATGGAAAATGCTACAGCAGAGTAGACATACATATAGATCGCAAATGTAAGGAGACCACGTTTCTGTAACTGGCCGGATTATTCAAGCATAACTGCAGGTCGGACTGTCATGTGATTAAAGACTGCCCCAATATTGAGTGTCATTTTTGCAAAGGAAAAGGACATTATGCGAGAAACTGCAATAACATTTTTCTTTGTGAAAGATGTGGGATTAATCAGGATGAGTGTATTTGCAGTGTGCATAAACGTGCCAGTGAGTCGTTTGATGATAGTGACAGTGACAGTGACGGATTTAATGAAGCAGTCACAGTAAGAATGGCCACGTAGGAAAAACATGCTGAGGAAAAAACTGCTTCTAAAACAGGTCAGGTCAGGTCATAGGGTTTTACGTGCACATTCAGAACAAGCTGTTGTAGCGCATGCCTGTCGCCATGACAGGAAAGGTGGGGGGAGGGAAGAGGAGGGACCGCCTGCACTGGCAGGTTCAAGGGAGCACCAGCAGCCCGATCAAATCGGTAGCAGGCGGGTGGGGGTGGTGGTGGTGGTGGTGCTATGGAATTTGAATGGAGCAGTTAAATGCCAAAGAGAAAAGGGTGCGCAATTTTGATTGAGGGAATTTGGCGCAATTTTGAACGGGCTTCTAAAACAGTTATAATTCCATTTTATAATTACTGTTTTGTAATAGGCGTCTGGATTTGGTTAAAATGCTATCATGTGATCTACGCCATTCATACAGTGTGTAAAATGGTTTTGGTGTTTATCATCGCATGAACGTCAAAAATATAACGTTCAGTTCTTAAGCAACATCAGATTTGAATTTGGACAAGTCGCACAGGAAAACAATTGTCCCGATAACTGAAAAAGTTGAATGCAAGGGAGTGAAATTGATTGCGACAACTGTGACAGCAAGGAAGCGGACACCATGACAACAGACACTGACAACTTTGAACAGAAGAAGTTAAGGCGTCGGTCGCAGCTTATCAGCTACGCGATCTCATACAGTGTACAGGGTGTGGGACGTAGCCCAGTGGTAAAGCGCTCGCCTGATGCGCGGTCGGTCTATTTCTCGTTCCAGCCAGTGCACCACGACTGGTATATCAAAAGTCGTGGTATTCTATGCTATCGTGTCTGTGGGATGGTGCATATAAAAGATCCCTTGCTACTAACAGAAAAATGTAGCGGGTTTCCTCTCTGAGACTATATGTCAAAATTACAAAAAAATTGACATCCAATAGCCGGTCATTAATAAATCAATGTGATCTAGTGGTGCCGTTAAACAAAACAAACTTTGACTTGTTTATGACTGGGCGTGCTCCGTTACGTTTGAGGTTGCATTTTACCAAAGAACAAATAGTTCTGTGTTAAAGTTCGAGTTGCACCGATGTCCGGAGTAATATGTGACATTCATTATTTGTGCAAATACTATTATCCATTGGCAATAAATAAATACATTAAAAAAAATTATTTGTTGAGCAGGTGTTATGCAGTATACACAAGAGTTTGAAACCAGTCCAGATAGCCCCCAAAATGAAACTGCGATTCATTAAACATTAAATTAAATTTTTAAAACGGCCCCGCCTCCCAAATTTCTTGCAGGTAGATTGTATGTGAGGTGCCACACCGTTTAGTGGTGTACTGCCAGTGTGTGTGTTAATACGCTGCTTATATCAGTTTTATTAGTAAACGTTAACATTATCGGCAGTAGGAATTGATTTGATTCACCTACAGATGTTTGCTGAGACATATGGCCTCAGATGACAGTTATCTTCCCATTTGGTTGTCCAAAATCCGAAAATTTGACCGCGCAAGTAATCTGCTGTTTGACTGTAATTTTTTCATGTCAGACAGCTATGAAGTGGCAACTATTTAACTGAAGTGACAGGGGAGATTATGTAGTTTGTAAACATGTGTAACTTGTTGACATTGAAGACTTGTTTGTGGTAATTCCGGCCCATGCAAAAGTAGTGCTTTTTGTGTAAAATGGGAGTACTCCGGCCTGGTTTATAGGGTGTGTTTGTTTAAAGCAATATGCTGGGAGAAAGAGCAGGCAGGCAAAGGTACATACAAAAATCCACGGGCCTGCTGATATTAATGAAAATGTTATAGCCACCAAGGCTATATAGAAACATATAGCGAAATTAATTGTGGTCTGAGGCCATATTTAGTAGGGTGACTGATCGCGCTCACCCGTTAGACTGGTTTTATCTATGTACATTATCATTACTTTTTAGTTAAGTATAGTTTTTTGGTGGTTTTTTTAAACCTGTTTACGCCGAGTGAAATGACATCGCAATGTTCATATTCCTTGATTAATTATGCAAATATGATGTGTAATCGTTTAACACATACAAATATACACATACATTTTCAGTTATAAGAGTTAAAGCTTGTTTTGTTTAACGACACTATTAGAGCACATTGATTTATTAATCATCGGCTGTTGGATGTCAAACATTTCGTAATGTTTTACAATATAGTCTTAGAGAGGAAACCCTCTACATATTTCCATCAGCAGCAAGGGATCTTTTATATGCATCATCACACAGACAATCATCACACATACCACGGCCTTTGGTATACCAGTCATTGTGCACTGGCTGCAACGAGAAATAGCTCAATGGGCCCACCAACGGGGGATCGACCACGCATCAGCTGAGTGCTACGTCCCGTCTTCTTTCAATTGCAATGCACCTTTAAATAGTCCGGGAGCGAAGTCCCGATTTTAGGCCATACCCTGCAATCAGAGTTAAAGTTTTTTTCTTTGGTGATTTTGGTAGACTGGGTGGTAGTCTTCAATGTCCAGGTGAATGACCGCTCGTCACCCTTGAGCAATTCTCTGAATTAACCCTTTTCTGTTGGAAACGCAAAATAAAAAATTGCCATAAAAATGGGGGTAAGGAACACAAAAAGTCTTCTATAACCATTGTTATAGAAGATAATAGATCACGCGACCCCTCAAAATGTGGGTCTTGGGGAGTTCTTTATAATGATAGGTGTGATATGCAAATGAGTTCAATAATTAGGTCAACAGAGGTCAAAAGGTCACACATGTTTGGCCTTGCCCAAAATCTCGAATACTGTTATAAACACCCTTACGTAGGCCAAGAACAAACATAAATTGTCTATTTTACACCTGAATCTGTTTGATTAGACATCCTGCTATGATTTTGACCAACCTATGTTCAAATATATTGTATAATGACCGCCCTGTAGGAAACGAAAGACAACCTATATCAAAAAAGTACTAAAATAGCTATTTTTGACAGTAAAAGGGAAAATGCCCACAGTAATGCAGCCAATCAACCTAGAATAACAAATGACCCCTGCAAATACTTGCATTGGGGAACTCAGAAAGGGTGATCCCACATTTTGACATTCAAGGTCACATTTTCAAGGTCAAAGATCAAACAAGTAAACAGATGCATAGGAAAGATAGTTGTCGTGGTAAATTGAGTCCATCAAATAAGGCAGCAATTAGTAGCACACTAAAACAAAGATGGCAACACTATACTTGTGACAATATTTTATACTTGTGACATTGTCTAGCTCTAATGAGCAGACCCTACTCCAAACAGCTCTCTTTGTTAAAAATTATTTTGACCATAGGAAAACTGGCCCAAACTGGAGAAAAAACCCATACTTCTTTAATTTTCTAAGAATCATTCAGCTCTTCCAATAGATCAAATTTACAAAGTGCACCAAATACTTTAGGCCAAAGAGCCAAATGCTTCTTAGAAAATTAAAGAAGTATGGGGTTTTCTCCAGTTTGGGCCAATTTTCCTATGATCAAAAGCATTTTTAACAAAGAGAGCTGTTTGGAGTAGGGTCTGCTCATTAGAGCTAGACAATGTCACAAGTATAGTGTTGCCATCTTTGTTTTAATGTGTTACTAATTGCTGCCTGATTGTATTGACTCAATTTACCACGACAACTATCTTTCCTAAGCATCTAACTGTTTACTTGTTTGACCGTGTGACGTTGAATGTCAAAATTTGTGATGAACCTTTCTGAGTTCCCCAATGCACGTATTTGAAGGAGGTCATTTGTTATTCTAGGTTGAATGGCTGCATTACTGTGGACATTATCCCTTTTGCTGTCAAAAATAGCTATTTTAGCACTTTTTTACATAGGTTGTTTTTCGTTTCCTAAAGGGCGTTCATTATGCAATATATTTGAACATAGGTTGGTCAAAATCATAGCAGGATGTCTAATCAAACAGATTCAGGTGTAAAAGAGACAATTTAGGTTTGTTCTTGGCCTACGTAAGGGTGTTTATAACAGTATTCGAGATTTTGTGCAAGGTCAAAAATGTGTGACCTTTTGACCTCTGTTGACCTAATTATTGAATATATTTGCATATAACACATATCATTATTAAGAGCTCCCCAAGTCCCACATTTTGAGGGGTCACGTGATCTATTATCTTCTATAACAGTGGTTATAGAGGACTCTTTGTGTTCTTTACCCCCATTTTTATGGCAATTTTTGATTTTGCGGTTCCAACAGAAAAGGATTAATATTGCTCAAGGGTGACGAGCGGTCATCCACCTGGAAATTGAAGACTACCACCCAGTCTACCAAAATCACCAAAGAAAAAAACTTTAACTCTCGGTGCAGGGTATGACACCTCGGCACCCGGACTAAAAATGCAGAGCAGTGTTGTCGCGCAGATATTTTTTTTATTTTTTATTTCACATGCATTGTCGATAACCAAATGCTCCTTTCTTTCCTGTTCACGTGACATCTGTTATGTATATGCCTGTCTGTCGGAATGACACGATTACCCAGGCGAGCGTTACGCACAGACAAAAGCGGCTTTCCGAAACCAGGAAACAAATAACTGTACGTACGTTTTTACTCATGCACGGTTACAGAAAGTTGCTACTTATCCGTTTAATGCAGCTGGAAGCACCGTTTGATATCAGTTGAGAACATGATTATCATTATACAACAACAACAACTGCAGGATTTGTGACGAATTTCGTGCATCTATTGTGTATTTCTAATAGACTCGTGCTAGGTTTTACGAGTCTTTGGCATATGTAAGTACTTAGTATACATATTTTTCGAAACCCCTCCCTTTATAACGTCACAGTCTAGACGACGACTGCTACAGTTTGAACTTTTAAACAACATCCCAAAATTATCCCGTCACATTTAACGGTAATTCCGTAATCGAGACGAGTCGGGACGTAGCCCAGTGGTAAAGCGCTTGCTTGATGCGCGGTCGGTCTAGGATCGATCTCTGTCGGTGGGCCCATTGGGCTATTTCTCGTTCCAGCCAGTGCACCGCGGCTGGTATATCAAAGGCCGTGGTATGTGCTATCATGTCTGTAGGATGGTGCATATAATAGATCCCTTACTACTAATGGAACAATGTAGCGGGTTTTAAATTGACCGATGATTAATAAATCAATGTGCTCTAGTGGTGTCGTTAAACAAACAAACAAACAACCGTAATCGAGACATTTGACTTACACCGTTATGAACTGGCCCGCTGTTTCACCGGATTTGAACCCAATTGAACACATGTGGGATGAGTTAGGACGTCGTGTACTTCACCGCCAGCCACCACCACGTAACGTCGCTGAGCTTGCACAGGCGTTGCAGGAGGAGTGGAAGAAAAACATTCCAGTGGCTTATTTGAGTTCTGTTGTGCCAAGCTTTCCACGTCGGCTTCACGCATGCTCACGGGCCAATGGTGGACACAAACAGATAACTGACCTTGATATGGTGGGGGGGGGGGGGGGGGGGGGAGGAGGAGTGTGTGAACTTTTCGATTACGAATGCAACTTGATTAATGATGGCGAAATGGCGCCATGTTCCAATGTGAATGTATCTCATGAATACAGTTATTAATGTCATATTACATATCCACGTAATTAATTAAAAGTTGTTTTTGCTTTTCATTGTGTTTCAGTATATATAGGAATATCTATGCTGCTTTTAATTTACAAAACGTTTTTTGGAGGGAGGGGGGCAATCAATGTCTAAACCCAAATTTATTATTCTCAAATTTGGATGTTTGATGAAACAGTACATTCATCGCCGTATGCAATATTATTGTACTAATGTACTTAATATAGACACTATTAAAAAAATCTCGTTCCAGCCAGTGCAACACGACTGGTATGTGCTATCATGTCTGTGAGATGGTGTATATAAACGATCCCTTGCTTCTAATGGAAAAAAGTAGCGGGTTTTTCTCTAAGACTAAATTTCTAAATTAATAAATGTTTGACATCCAATAGCCGATTATTGATAAATCAATATGCTCTAGTGGTGTCGTTAAATAAAATCAAACTTTAACTATTAAAATGTTTTACAAAAGGTTGGATCACCTAAACAATAATATTCCTTTTTCTATTATATATAGTATTTATACCATTTAATATCATGCCCAAATGTAATTTAAAATAAATAAATGAAATAATTAAAAGAAATCAAGAAATGAAAAAAAGAGAATGATTAGAAATAAATAAAAAGAAATAAAGAAATAAACACTGTCGAAGTTTATCATAATGGTCTACTTTCAACTAGGTGTTTGCTAGGTGGTGTGTGGTTATGTGCGTGATGGTGTGAGGATGGATTACTTCACATTCAAGCTTTGTAAGACTGCCCCCGGCCCCGCCCGACTGTCCTGCTCGTTCATATCGACTAACAATAGGAAAAACTCCTAACATACCACGTTATGCTGTCGGCTTTCACAACTGTTGCTAAACAATGTATTGTCAAACGTTTTTTAGTTGGGGATTCAGACTCGTAACAACACTGTACACGCTTTGAGACGGAAGCAAGATTTTATATTTTTGTTTGACACTGAATTAGGGCAGGGCGGCGATAATCAAGGGCGGTGCGGTAACAAACACGGCAGGGTGGCATAAAACGGGGGCAAGGCGCAGCGCCCCCTCTATTTATTGCTAGCGAGAACACATATTGTTTAATAAGTGCATTATATACGAGTGTATAGCTTTAATTATGTATCGTTTATGTATATACAATAATACCATGTACAGCAATGATTCAAGGCCCCAACCTTGACCTTGCTTATGTTTCTGGGGACAATAAAAAAAAAAAAAAAAACCCCACAATAACAAGTCATGTATGTTGTTTTACAAGTCAGGTTGATGAAAGCGAAGCATAAATGACTGTGCTTGTTTACACTGTGCATACAGGAGTTGGTAGGACTGACGTCACTTCGCCCCGATCTAGAATACCGGACGCAACGAAAACAAAAGAAAATGGCTGCCCATAGTTAGCAAGAATAATCACGTTTTTTATTATTAAATCGAAAACAGTTACGCATTTTTCATCTCAATTGGGCGGGGGGGGCCAGGGCGGTTTGGTGGCGGCCGGGGGGCGGCGACCGCGTCCGGGTAGCTACGAATCTCTTCCAACATATAAGGCTCATGTTTGAGTTATTTACCCCTTTAAGACTACTGGTTTAACTAGATATCACCAAACTTTTCCAGTATGGTTTTAATCAAATTCAATGACATGTTTTATTGTAGGTTATTACAGGACAAGAATGTTCAGTATGACTCTATCGACATGTATGGGCACTCTTAGCAGTTTCTTTCTTCACACGCGGCCTTGCATTTTGAAGACACTTCCACCACGAAAAATGTCCAAGTGTGTGTGCCAGTGTCGACACCACAAAATCGCGATATGTGGCAAATACAACCCCGGCCCTGACAAAGCATTCCTGACGGTGCATCTTACATAAAGGGACATTCGTAGTTGTTGAAATGCCCAGAAATTCCTTATAGTTAACAGGTCACACGTTCTGTTACCACAACCCCCCATTTCTACCTGCGTCTTGCATACTCTGCAAATTCCCAGCGACGGTATTACGGTTCTATCAGAGGATACGTTCACAGACTTCCAGGGACCTCGAGAAACTTGATCTCAGTGGAAATGATCATCCCAGTACCTTTGTTGAGAACCGGCGTTTCGGTATGTTGGAAAACCACGTGAATAAAATCATTTCAGTACACATTGCGCCTGAACACCCGAGGACCTGTTTGAAGACACCAATGTTCAACAACGTGTCAGCATTTATTTTTGAGCAAAACTACCTTTCGTTTCTAAACGAGTCTGTGTTCGCAAACAGCCATCCACTTGTCAAAGTTGGATGTGAGTTACAATCATATACAAAGTCTTTCCAGCTGGCAAAACACCATGCAAACATTACGATTATAAATCTTGGCTGACAATCCCGGCTGAACGGAAAGGTGCCAGATTCTGCTGGCCCAATGGCAGTACCCGTTATAGAACAGATTGGAAAACCCCTGCAAGGTTGAGAATAACGGAAGTAGGACAATTAAGAAGACTTCATTTTCTTGTCTCGACAACTAAACAAATTGACGTTAAATGCCAATCAAATGGGACTAATCCCAAACAATGCTTTTAGCAAACTCCCTCGGTAGAAAAGTTTGCATTTAAGTTATCTCGTCAACTGAAAAACTATAGACAAGTTTGCATTTAAACTCCAACCCATTCGGCGGCTCCGTTATAAAAATCCAAAAAAACGAGAGTTTAAGAAGAGATTTTCGTTTTTGCCACTAAGTAAAAAAAAAGGGG
>NC_054701.1:35757510-35780222 GCF_016097555.1 Gigantopelta aegis | reverse complement strand
TTTTTTTTTTTAGACAGAATATAATTAAATTTAATGCAAATAATTTATTAAATCCTCCTAAATATTTAAACAAGTAATAGACAGGTTGTTGATCGCCTTTGTGTATGAAACTAAAGTAAAAATTTAAATATAATTTATATACTGGAGGGCTGCAAGTGGTTAGCTGAATAATGCAGTCCTCCATGTATGACTAATTAATTGACAACTGGGGAGTGGTAGGTTAGACAGTACACCACTCTGATAGTGGCCTTTTTATAACTATTAAAATAAATATTGTTTATATGGTGGAGGGCTGCAAGGAGTTAGCTGAATAATGCAGTCCTCTATATTTTTTAAATAATTGGCAGCTGGAAAATGGTAGGTTAGATAGTAAACCATGTTTCCGGTTACCTTTTTATATTTATTTATGTTTAATTAATTAATTTATACTGTCGTTGGTTACGTAATTAGGGCGGCCCGCTACCAGTTGCATATGTAATATTAAGCACCTTAGGCTTCAAGCCAAAGCGGACTTTCTTTTGGCGGCTTTTAATAAAAACTACCCGGAATTTTAAAAGTATAAATTATAGAAATGTAAATATTTATTTTAAGGTAATAATATACCTATGATTCTTTGAATGTTTTGTGTATGTAACTTTATATAGTATGAAATGGTGATGGTATGCTAGATGTATGAGAGTGGTATCAGCTCCTGGTTGATTTGGGGGGGGGGGGGGGGAGATGTTATCTGGCAGTAACATATTCCCCACTCAGCGACTGCTTCATATATTGTATATAACGGTTAAATTTTTTAATTTGATGTTTTTGATTTTAAATTATTAGTTTAGGTTACAAGCGTGCTCGTTTTTTAATATGTTTGTTTTCTTATACATTTTTAATATTGAAATAAAAAGAAATTTTAATTAAATAGGGCGGTGCGCTGCTCCTATGCCGACGGGGGAGACTGAATGTTCTCTTATTCTCCCCCCCCCCCCCGTTCGGTTTTTATACATTAAAGGATCACAGCGCCTTTTGAATGATGTAACCTTCATGTTCTCGAGTTCAACGGAGAGGCGCCTCTGGACTTCTGGATCGGCAAAATACGTTTCACTCACCTCGGCTCACTGGACGAATCCAAAACTGGGAGAATAATATAAATTTTTGGAGACGGCGGCAACTTATAAATGAAGAAGAGGAAAATCAAGACTGGAGGACACTGAGGCTGGGGGGGGGGGGGGTGTGGGGAGGGGTCAGGTTCCTTGTGTGTGTGTGGGGGGGGGGGGGGGGTGGCGGGGGGCTGGCACCGGAAGTTAGGGGTTTTGGCGCTAAGGCGTAGGCGATTAGGCCTAGGGAGTGTTAGGTATGTCCGAGGGCGGTCTCTCCCTCCCCCTCATTTTCTGCCGGGGTTCCCCCACGCCGAGGTTACCAATATGATTGAGGACCCTCTTAATAAATTAAATTAACTATTGTGCAAGGCCTTCCTGAGCGTAAGGCTTTGCCCCCAATGTCACCAATACCTTTCTTCCCCCGGATATAGGGCGAGTAATACTGTAAAAATAAATAAGTTAAATTTTTTCTCTTTTTATATTAGATAGCCCGATCAATTAGCGACAAAACTTTAAATTATAGACTAGAGCTTGAATAATATATTAAATAATGTTTAGGAACGCGCTTATAAAAAAAATTCTTTTTTGTAAGTAAATTAAAATTCTTTTTTCTGGATATAGTTTAAATTTCAAAGTTGTCCCTTAAGTCTTCTGTCCCAAGTCGGTTCCCTGGCATCCAGAGACGGGACTTGGGATAGACATGCTCGAAGCCTTAGTGGTATAGGAGCATGTTAATTATGCAAATATGATGTGTAATTGTTAAGCACATACAAATATACACGTACATTTTCAGTTAAAAGATTTAAAGCTTGTTTTGTTTAACGACACTATTAGAGCACATTGATTTATTAATCATCGGCTGTTGGATGTCAAACATTTTGTAATGTTTTACAATATAGTCTTAGAGAGGAAACCCGCTACATATTTCCATTAGCAGCAAGGGATCTTTTATATGCATCATCACACAGACAATCATCACACATACCACGGCCTTTGGTATACCAGTCATTGTGCACTGGCTGGAACGAGAAATAGCTCAATGGGCCCACCAACGGGGGATCGACCACGCATCAGCTGAGTGCTACGTCCCGTCTCCTTTCAATTACAATGCACCTTTAAAATGCCAGGGCCGTACCCTGACCAAAATCCATGGGGGGGCACTAAATTTTATAAATAATTTTTAACATACTATAAAGATTAAACATTTCTATGCTATTCCTGGAGATATATAAAAAAAAAAAAAGGACAAGATTCTCAGGGGGGGCAGCAGCCCCCCCTGCCCCCCCCCCCCCGGAGGGTACGGCCCTGAATGCAGAGCAGTGTTGTCGCGCAGATATTCATCTCTTTTTTTTAATCCACATGCATTGTCGATACACAAATGCTCCTTTCTTTCCTGTTCACGTGGCATCTGTTATGTATATGCCTGTCTATCGGAATGACACGATTACCCAGTCGAGCGTTACGCACAAAGGTTGAAAGTAAACGTATACTGCGCATGTTTTCCGAAACCAGGAAACAAATAACTGTACGTACGTACTTATCAGTTTAATGCAGCTGGAAGCACCTTTTGATATCAGTTGACAACATTATTATCATTATACAACAACAACAACAACAACAACTGCAGGATTTGTGACGAATTTCGTGCATCTATTGTATATTTCTAACAGACTCGTGCTAGGTTTTACGAGTCTTTGGCATATGTAAGTACTTAGTATACATATTTTTCGAAACCCCTCCCTTTATAACGTCACAGTCTAGACGACGACTGCTACAGTTTGGACTTTTAAACAACATCCCAAAATTATCCCGTCACATTTAACGGTAACTCCGTAATCGAGACGGGGCGGGACGTAGCCCAGTGGTAAAGCGCTCGCTTGATGCGCGGTCGGTCTAGGATCGATCTCTGTCGGTGGGCCCATTGGGCTATTTCTCGTTCCAGCCAGTGCACCGCGGCTGGTATATCAAAGGCCGTGGTATGTGCTATCATGTCTGTGGGATGGTGCATATAATAGATCCCTTAATACTAATGGAACAGTGTAGCGGGTTTCCGCTCTATGACTGTTTAAATTGACCGTATGTTTGACATCCACTAGCCGATGACTTATAAATCGATGTGCTCTAGTGGTGTCGTTAAACAAACAAACAAACAACCGTAATCGAGACATTTGGCTTACATTGCCAGGAACGTGTGTGTATATAACAGGAGCGAGACGTGATTTTTTCAATTAATATATAATATATACATGTATAATATATATGTATACAAATATAATACATGTACTAATAATGAAATAATAATTTCGACATCTTTATTTGTATGTTGAATTTATTCATTATGAGAAAATGCTTAAAAACTAGTCTCCAACAGTCTCGAGTCGCGACCAAAGGCTTATATTTGAATGAACTGGTCAGTGTACAAATAATATAGCTTGCTCACTTAAGCGTCGGAGACAGGGGGTTGGGGGTGGGGGGTGGGGTGGGGGGTGGTTGGTGTGTGTGTGTGTGTCCGACTTCTGGAGCAAAACCTAAAAGTCAGGCAAAAATGATAGAGATATTCGGGCAAAATGTGCTAACCTGAGATCTTTTTACCATGTATTTCCATCATTCTACCCTTAAAATTAGTTGTAATCCATGTAAAAATACGTAGTGATTCGTTTGCAACCCTATATAGCTGTTTGGTAGTAATGTTAATATGAATAGATGTTGTTATCCATTTTGTGGCATTTTCGTTTACTTCGGGCAAACAACAACCAGCCCCCCACCCCCGCCCCCTACAAAAAATGGGAGCCCGTACGCCTATGCTAGCTCAAGTACAATAAAGTCTATTTTAATAATGATTCAATCTTGTATTTTTGAATCGGACTACCTACTGTGGGATAATAATTATTTTTGTTTGTCTTCCAATCCCTCCTGCTGGCCGATAATGATTTCTATTGTCATACAGAGTTATAGGTAGTGTAAATGTAATTTAGTATCAGAACACATCTGTAGTAGGCCTAATAATTCTTTTTAAAAAGTTTGTTTTGTTTAACGACACCACTAGAGCACATTGATTTATTAACCATCTGCTATTGGATGTCAAACATTTGGTTATTTTTACATATAGTCTTGGAAAGAAACTCGCTGCGTTTCCGTTAGTAGCAAGGGATCTTTTATATTATTCACCATCCCACAGACAGGATAGCACATACCACGACCTTTGATATACCAGTTGTTGTGCACTGGCTGGAACGAGTAATAGCCTAATGGGTCTGATGACAGGGTTCGATCCTAGACCGACCGCGCATCAAGCGAGCGCTTTACCACTGGGCTACGTCTCGTCCTTGTACATAGTTATAGGTAGTGTAAATGTAGTATCATAACACAGATTAGGTTTAATAAAGAACACAGATGACAGTCATATCCGTTGTTCTTATGAGATGTGACAATCATAACACAATTAACCACTAGTATTTATAATATTTATTATTAACAGAACAAAAACCACTAGTATTTATAATATTTATTATTAACAGAACAAAAACCTAGCATTAATAAAATGGCATTAATCTCTTTGACTGAAGCAAAACATCAAAGCTTATAACCGGCCTACTCGTCATAATCAAGTGACAGTATTATAGTTATTAGTGCGAAATACGCGGCTTATGAATCAGTTTTCGTTGAGCAAATTAAAATTTTAATTTAAAAAAAGGATATACTAGTATAGAAACAATACAATAGAGTTACTAAACGTTATACGCTTCAAGTCAGTAGCGCATTTTAGTCTTAGCGTCAGACACGGATATGGTCCGTGACAGACGATGATGATAACTAGTTTAACGTGCCCATATACCACTAGGTTTCGAACACGCCCATCCCGAGTCCGACCTCAGATAAGATCTGTGGCCTGACTCGGGATGGAGGGTGTGTGTGTGTGTGTGTGTGTGTTGAAAATGGGCAGAATTTTGAAAATAGCAATTAGTAAAAACGTTAATAGATTAAAATAAAAAAAATTAAAAGGTTACAAGCCATGCGTAGGCTGTACCATTTCGTCTGCTGCAAGTGGTGGCTGAGTGATGTGTTCTGTGCATTTAATTGTAGACTGAAATAAACAAAATAAAACATTATGTAGGCCTACAGATTAAAATGCCCCAGTTACACAAACACTCAACTCCGAGTGTCAACGTGCAGAAGTATTGTACTGTACAGCACAGGTAAATATTGTATGATTAGACCTCTTCTCTGTAATGGTCTAGTCCCGCGCTGTCGCAGACAGCAGAATAACTAGTCTATATTTAGACGGATAGTGCGTCATAAATAAAAAATAGACCTTCTTCTAATGAAAAAAAAGAGAAAGAAATGTTTTATTTAACGACGCACTCATCACATTTTATTTACGGTTATATGGCGTCAGACATATGGTTAAGGACTACACAGCTTTTGAGAGGAAACCCGCTGTCGCCACTACATGGGCTACTCTTTCCGATTAGCAGCAAGGGATCTTTTATTTGCACTTCGCACAGGCAGGATAGCACACACCATGGCCTTTGTTGAACCAGTTATGGATCACTGGTCGGTACAAGTGGTTTACACATACCCATTGAGCCATTGAGGGTTTGGAGTCGATATCTGGATAAACAAATCCCATGCCTCGACTGGGATCCGAACCCAGTACCTATCAGCCTGTAGACCGATGGCCGGTCAGGCTTAAAGGAATGCTCGCGCAAGGTTTTTGGACTGCGATGCATATTCAACGATATATAATGCACATTATTGCTTAATATCAACAAGTATATTATTATATTTGATTAATAAAACGGTTAAATGTGACGGCTATTATATATAACATGCACAGCCATTTTGTACCATCCCAGTGAATACGCCCTCTGGTTACATAATATTTAACGCGTCACGTCAGGAATTAGTGTTAGAACTCAATAAACAAACGAACCTGATTTTTGCGGATGCATCGCAATGTTCTGTAATAGTATCCATCCCAGTAAGAAAGCAATAAGTATATTTTATTTTACAATACATATACAGAACTTCACATACGTTGTTTTCGCTTTCTATTTATTGCACGAGCGGTCGTGTGGTATGTTCTTTCGCAAAATAAACGAGTGTAATGCACAGGAAGCGAAAACAACGTATGTGAAGTTCTGTATTTATTACATACCTTCTTTTATGTTTTACAAAACGATTTTTAATTTAACGTCATAACAACACTTTGTTAAATCTATGATCAAAACTCCTTTCATGGATGTACTTAACTAAACTCTGTGGCAGCCTCGTGTAACGTTTCAAATACGATGCTACGTAATTTGTAAATCATCTATGACGTCAGTATGTAAAAGGCGCTAACTGCAGTAAAAACAAAAAGGGAATTCCCCATTTAAAAGTTCCGGTCCAGATCGCACATATGTGCAATACAAAATTAATTTATCACACAGTTTCAAAATGGCGTTATCACTATAGTAAGATTGAATAGCTATGTAATAAAAAATAAACCACCATTGTCAATGTGTTGAAATAACTGTATCATGTTTTGTCCATGCGATAACCTAAGTACTGAAATGATAAACGTAGTGTTTTCTTAGTTAATTGGTCTACACCGATACTTTCAGTGGCCTCCACCTGTGATTTGCAGGTGTATAACTGAACTGTTAAAAACTGAACTGTTAAAAGGAAAAAAAATATATATACTGTGCTTTTTTATCGATCTCAAAAAAGCTTTGGATACCATTTTGGAGAATAGGACTGAGGCCTAAACTATTAAAATATAACATTGGTGGGACATGTTTCAGGGTGATTCATAGCATGTAAAGTGGAATTAAATGATGTATCAGAAAGGACGGTGAACTACCAAAATATTTTATGTGCGACATAGGCGTGAAACAAGGAGAAAATGTATCCCCTATTTTATTGTCGTTGTTTTTAAATGATTCGTAGGACTATTTGATGCAATTGTTGTTCTTATATTCCTATGGTTGTGAAAACTGGGGATTTGAAAATATTAATATATTAGAAAGTGTACATATCCAATTTTTACGATATTGATCAAATGCAATAAATATATTCACAAATATTATTTTACAAGACCAAATGTAAACAAATTTAAGCAACTTTTTAATTGTAAAAATCCATAGTCACCCTTATAAACCTGTGTAGATTTATAACTGTCTGAACAGATAAATGTTTCCAAGACTTTATTAGTACAGATATATAAACTATTGTTTCTTGACTATATACAATATGGAACAAACTATAAATGGATTATCAGTGTTAGAGATATATTTTATAAGCATGGCCTAAATAATATCTGGGATAAGCAAATGTTTAGTTCAGTAACATGGTTAAAGACATTATAGTTAAACAAAGCCTCTCAGACCAGTTTTTATAGAATTGGCAACGTGACATTTCAAAATCCAATAAAGGTTTAACTTACAGACTATTTAAAGACAACTTAGTGTTTGAAACATATCTCAAGATACTTGATACAACTGTGTGTAATACATTTCTTAGATTTCGTATAGCTAACCACTTTTTACCTATTGAAACAGGAAGATGGACCAATATTTTATATGAAAACAGGAAATTTATCTTTTGTACTGCTGATGATGTTGGCGATGAATTTCACTACTTATTTATATGTACAAAATGTACAGAAGATAGATGTAATATATGCAACATATATTCACAAATATTATTTTACAAGACCAAATGTAAACAAATTTAAGCAACTTTTTAATTGTAAAAATATAGTCACCCTTAGAAATTTGTGTAGATTTATAAGTGTTATCAACAAACATTTCTGTTTCTCTTAAGACTTTCATTATTTACAGTTTATGAATTGTTTTTTCAAACTGTCATCTTGATGCTGTTATATTATATATGTATATTTGTATTCTTCAAATGCCATCGAACGATGGCCCTGAGTGTATTAATGTTCTGTTCTGTTCTATTCTGTTCTGATAGACAAACCATTAATTAGCACCGTCTAGACACAACATTACGTACAGGCGGAATTTTGTTTAATATCACATGGTATTGGGGTATACCTGCACCCCTAAAATGGAAATGGACATTATCAGCCGTCATGCTTTGTTACTATAAATCATTCTGTAAAACTCTTGATTACGTAGACTTTCCCATATAAAATCACAGAACTGACCAATTAGGTAGTCCCAAAGAAAAGAACATCATCGTGAGTGGTCGGTTTTGCTCCAACGTAGCCTACCAATATACCTAATAGTATGCATTTTTTTCTTTAGTGGGGCGGGACGTAGCCTAGTAGTAAAGCGTTCCAGCGAGTGCTCCACAACTGGTGTAAAAAAGGCCCTGGTATGTACTATCCTGTCTGTGGGATGGTGCATATAACAGATCACTTGCTGCTAATCGAAAAGAGTAGCCCATGAAGCTCCCTCTCTCAATATATGTGTACTCTTTAACCGTAAATAAAATGTTTTGAGTGCATCGTTAAATAAAACATTTCCTTCCTTCCTTTTTTCTTTAGATTTCTTAAGAGAGAAAAATACTATAACCCAATTTCGTTCTATTAATGCAAATTGAAATACTAAGTATATTTGGTTAAATAGTTTATTATATTAACAAGTCATGTATGTTCCAGAAACACTGGAACACTTATTTTATGAGTGCTCTAAAGTTACAGTCCTATGGAAAGCAGTAGAAGAATGGGAATTAAAAAAAGTTGAACATTTTCAGTTGGATAAAAACATGGTTTTATTTGGTATCATAACAAAAAAGCATTGTTTTATTAATTGGTTGATTATTAATATTAAGTATTATATATATAGAACGAAATTACAAAAAATCAGATTAAATGAAAACGCAATGCTAAGATTCATTATTGATAAAATACAGATTGAAAAATATATATTTTATAAAAATTGCCTATATAAAGACTTTGATGATCAGTGGGAACCTTGGCAGCAGTTCCTCAAACAAATTGTATAAGTTCATATATAAACTTATTAATAACAAAATATACGAATATGCTAATAAGCATACTTTTTATGCAAAATATCGCCAGTTCGGAAAACGTATCTCGACTTTACATAATTTCATTTCTTTTTAAGATCATATTGATCTTATTTATCTTTCAAGAAAGTTTTTTTTTCTTTCCTTCTCTCACTCTTTATTTCTATTTCTAGTACTCTTCTTCCTAGTCTCCAGAACATTTCCCCTTCAGTTATGTAAGGCTTATGCATTGCTAATATCCCGTTTTACAGTATCATGTTAAGCCTATCCGTTTCATCTTAATATTGAATACTATGCATGTGTGTATACGGCTCACACCCTTTATGTTCCCTTTCGTCTATCTTCGGCTTCATCACTGTTACTCCACACGTCCGTGTCTGTGTCTGTCTGTCTGTCTGTCTGTCTGTCTCTCTCTCTCTCTCTCTCTCTCTCTCTCTCTCTCTCTCTCTCTCTCTCTCTCTCTCTCTCTCTCTCGCACACACACACGCACATGCATATGTATACACATATTTTTTAATAAGTGCATTATATACGAGTGTATAGCTTTAATTATGTATCATTTATGTATATACAATAAAACCATGTACAGCAATGATTCAAGGCCCCCACCTTGACCTTGCTTATGTTTCTGGGGACAATAAAAACCCCCCACAAAAAACCCCCCAACCCAACAATAACAAGTCATGTATGTTGTTTTACAAGTCAGGTTGATGAAAGCGAAGCATAAATGACTGTGTTTGTTTACACTGTGCATACAGGAGTTGGTAGGACTGATGTCACTTCGCCCCAATCTAGAATACTGGACGCAACGAAAACAAAAGAAAATGACTGCCCATAGTTAGCAAGAATAATCACGTTTTTTATTATTAAATCTAAACTTACGCGTTTTTCATTTCATTTGTTGGTGGTCCGGGTATGAATCTTTCCAACATATAAGGCTCATGTTTGAGTTTATTTCCCCTTTAAGAAATATGGTTTAACTAGTATACCACCAAACCCAGTATGGTTTTAATCAATCAATGACATGTTTTATTGTTTTATTACAGGACAAGAATGTTCAGTATGACTTATCGACATGTATGGGCACTCTTAGCGGTTCTTCTCTTCACACGCGGCCTTGCATTTGAAGACACTTCCACCACGAAATGTCCAAGTGTGTGCCAGTGTCGACACCACAAAATCGCGATATGTGGCAAATACAACCCCGGCCTGACAAGCATTCCTGCGGTGCCATCTTACATAAAGACATTCGTATTGCTAAATGCCAGAATTCCTATAGTTAACAGGTCGGTTCTGTTACCAATTTCTACCTGCGTCTTGCATACTCTGGAACTTCGCAGCGACGGTATTACGGTTCTATCAGAGGATACGT
Source organism: Gigantopelta aegis (assembly GCF_016097555.1). Lineage (NCBI taxonomy): Eukaryota > Metazoa > Mollusca > Gastropoda > Neomphalida > Peltospiridae > Gigantopelta > Gigantopelta aegis. Next base: position 35,769,785 of record NC_054701.1, on the reverse strand, counting down.
TCACAGACTTCCAGGACCTCGAGAAACTTGACCTCAGTGGAAACATCATTCCAGTACCTTTGTTGAGAATGGCCTTTCGGTCTGTTGGAAAACATTTAGATACAATCGTTCTCAGTAGCATGAGCCTGAACAACGTCACTGAGGACCTGTTTGAAGACACCAATGTTCAAAACGTGTCAGCATTTATTTTAAAGCAAAACTACCTTTTGTTTCTAAACGAGTCTGTGTTCGCAAACATGCCATCATTGTCAATGTTGGATGTGAGTTACAATCATATACAAAGTCTTTCCAGCTGGCAAACAATGAACATTAGGAGTCTAAGTCTAGGATACAATTGGCTGAGAAAGGTGCCAGATTTCTGTTGGCCTAATGGCAGCACCCGTTATAACAGATTGGAAAACCTGAATGTTGAGAATAACGGAATTAGGATAATTAAGAAGAATTCATTTTCTTGTCTCGACAATCTAAAGAACTTGACGTTAAATGCCAATCAAATGCAACTCATCCCAAACAATGCTTTTAGCAAACTCCCTAGGTTAGAAAGTTTGTATTTAAATTCTCTCGCATAACTGAAAACTATAGACGAGTTTGCATTTAACTCATCCCTTCTGCGGCTCCAGTTATCAAAAAATCCAAAAATAACACAGGAGTTGTTTAGGAATGGGATTCCTTTTCGTTTTGCCACTAAGTTAAAAGAACTGGTTTTGCAGGAAACGCGAATATACCTCCCATTGGATTCCTTAAGAACGATGCTACTCCAACTTAAGTCCATTGAATATCTGAATCTTCAGAGAACTCGAATAAACACAATCCCACCAAAGACTCTTTCAAATCTTCCCTTTTTGAGAAGATTAGATGTTCAAGGAAATTATCTGGCCAGATGGGATTCCGAGACATTTAGCAACGTGACCCACTTAGATTATTTAAATCTTGATGGCAATCGCATTAGCATCATCAACGAAACGTCATTCCCGTTTGAGATGAGAAGCAGGATCAAACAGATCAATCTGGGCAACAACGACTTTCTTTGTACGTGCGACTTGCTGTGGTTCCGTACGTGGATGACACAAGCGATGAAGAATGAAACTGTCGTGTTCGTTAACTATCCCCAGCGATACTACTGCAAGAATCCCACACACATTCACCTGGACAAATATAACCCTACGCGCGAATCCTGCAAAAAGCTGAGTCCTTACGTTATACCTGTGGCAGCTGCTGGGTCTTTTGTCGTAGTGGCGGTGGTGGTCATGGTCGTAGTGTACCGTAATCGCTGGAATATTCGATACTGCTTCTACTCCAGACGACGACACCAGTATCAGCAGCTCCCGGGAAGAGACGTCAACATCAAATATGACGCGTTTGTGTCATGCGATTCCAGTGACATGGACTGGGTCCTGGCGGAGGTGTGTACCTTTCTGGAAGACGAATTAGGACGCAGGTTGTGCATGCACGAAAGGGACTTTGAGGGAGCGAAGATGATCATTGACAATATTATGGACTGCATGGAGGAGAGCGAGAAAATCATCTTGATAATATCGAATAATTTTGCCAGAAGTAAATGGTGCCGGTGCGAGTTGAAGATTGCTATTAATGAACATCTGGAAAGCGAGAAGCAGGTCATCGTGATCATCCGTGAACCCGTTTACAGAAAGCATATGACTCGACCTCTGAAAGCGCTGTTCGACACAACTACTTACATTGAATGGGGGGAGGATGTCAATGCAAGACAGATGTTCAGAACTCGCTTGGCAGATTTAATGGGTTGTGAGGATACTGATCGGAATGAAGCGAGGGCCTAAACAGGATTAAGCAGAGCTGTACCTAGCAAAAGAGATATGCAGGGAAGCAGTTGCAAAAGAGCACACTACTGAAAATAGTTTTGTAATGGTTCAAAATAACCTTTTTTTGCCTAGCGGGAGAATATAGTGTGTTGTGGTTCGTCTTTTATCAGCACCTCCCCTTCCAGTTATTTTAAGCTAGGTACGACCCTATTAATAGATGTTGTCGCGTAAGGGAACGAGTTCGGGGAGCAGCAAAAAATCTTCAAGGATTGGAGAGCAATTACCGCGAGATGTTCAAGAACGGCGAAAGAAACTAACTCCTTTGATGAAACGTCTGAGAGGGACTGGGATAAATATGAAACTGTCTGCTGATAAACTGTATGTGAATGGACGTATTCATGATGGTCCGGCCTCGGTGGCGCAGTGGTTAAACCATCGGACTACAGACTGGTAGGTACTGGGTTCTGATCCCTGTCGAGGCATGGGCTTTTTAATCCAGATATCGACTCCAAACCCTGAGTGAGTGCTACGCAAGGCTCAATGGGTAGGTGTAAACCACTTGCACCGACCAGTGATCCATAACTGGTTCAACATAGGCCATGGTTTGTGCTATCCTGCCTGTGGGAAGCGCAAATGAAAGATCCCTTGCTGCCTATCGTAAAAGAGTAGCCGATGTGGCGACAGCGGGTTTCCTCTAAAAAACAGTTTCAGAATGACGATATGTTTGACGTCCAATAGCCGATGATAAGATAAAAAATCAATGTGCTCTAGTGGCGTCGTTAAATATAACAAACTTTTTTTTTATTCACGATGGTCCGAGAGTTGGGTATAGAACAGCGATGAGGAGCAAGTATAATTTTTGTGTTTTAACTATGAAAGTCTTGAAAGAAAACTTAGTGGCCCTGATGTCATTGAATTTTTGTGTAAATATGATATTATATTTTTAACTAAAATATGGTTATCTAAAAAAAACCCACATTCTCCCATTTTAGACAGTTATACGTCAGTTCATTGTCCAAGGTTAAGTAAAGATACTCGGGCCAAACGTAATACGGGCGGTGTATCTATATTTTATAGAGCTACTTCAGAAAAAGATATTAATCTGATTGAATGTGGTTACAAGGGTATTTTGTGGTTGAAGTTATGTAAAGATTTCTTCAAAGTTAATCAGGACATGTTTATATAGTTAGTCTATATTTCACCAGTTAGTTCAAATGTTCATAGAATTTATATAGAAAAATTGTTTTGATTTTGAAGCACTAAACATGGTATCTTAATGTTTTTACAAAATGGCTGTGTGCATATTTGTGGAGATATGAATTCTCGTACAGGAATTGAAAGCGATAGTATTCAGCTTGCGTATTTAGACAAATATATTGATGACATGCCATTTACTGATGGTGGATAGACTTTCTGAAGACAAAACAGAGGACATTTCTTTATTTATGCTTAATTAGGCAGACGATATAATTTTATTTTTTAAATCGAAAATGGTTTGCATATATTATTAAATAAATTGACAATTTACTGCGTTTAGTGTGATCTCGAAATAAATGAAAACATAACGCTATTTTGTTAGAGATTGGAAGGTTACCTATCTCTGTTGTATGTAAACAGAGACTATTAATGTATTGGTTAAAACTAATTCATACGGATTCTCGTATCTACAAAATGTATAGAATACTACAGAAAATGCTAACACTATTACTAAGTGTAAAAACTGGGCAATGTGTGTTAATGTTTTGTTACAAGAACTTGGATTTTGGTATCTTTGGGAGTCTTAAGATGTATCAACTGTATCACAACAAAACACTAAACAGTGACTTGTAGATCAGTTATCCAAAATGTGTTTGGTAACATTTCAACGTCTTCATGCTTAAGAAACTATTGCAAGTTTATAACTGATTACTGTTGTGAGGTATATTTAGATAGTATATCTTGTACAAAATATACGGCTGCTTTGTTTAACTTTAAGGTGTAGTGTGCTAAATATCAATATTATAAATGGTAGACTTAACAATATTCCTAGTTAATTCAAACCTGTGACGTCACACTATTGTTCTAGGTGTAGATTGTTTTTCAAGAATCAACACCTGCGAAACAATGCAATTATAACTTTTTATGCATCCAGGTCACGGATTCGAACCCACTATTGAACGTATTCATTGTAAACAAGTATAACGCTTTAGCCCATGAGGCCAAACGTCTGCATAATCAAACAAAAATGTAATTTAAGACTTATAAACCTGATACTAGTGATAGTAATCTATTCTGGTGGAACACAGCGAAGATTGTCGGAAACTAAATCGGAAACCAGAGATTACACGTTTAGCACGTGCATCCCACTTAACACCAATGATCCGCTGTCGAGTATTTCCTGATCGAATCGTTCAGGTTATGTCCGAAAGGATGGTTTTGGGTTATTAGTTTTGTAAAAAAATTCTTTGCCATTTAAAAAAATATATTTTAATTAAAAAGGATAACATGGAAGTTAATTCAGCAGTCACGTCATTTGTTTTAATGAATAATGGATTAATTTGGATAATGCACTCGGAAGTGTAGATTCATGAAAAATAATTAACTCGCACCTACGAGGCTTATTTTTCCACAAATCTACACTTCTTCATACATTCTCCATTACACTCTATACGACTATACACTCTTTGTAATTTAAAAAAAATTGAAGGTGAATATATCGTGTTTTTTATTAGATCTATTAACATTTATTTGTGCTGCAATGCAAAAACGTAAAATGTTACTGTCATAGTTCTTGTTTCCTCCTCTATCACTACTACTACTACTACTACTACTACTACTACTACTACTACTACTACTTATTATATTAATTAATCATTAATTTCTTATATACACTTACGTGTTTCGTATTTTTTCATTTTTTAAATGTTGTTTGGTATCATATTTTATTTAGATGTATATTTGTAACACTGTTGTATTAATAACTATGCACTGTATTTTGTTTGTTACCGTCAATGGCTGCTTTTAGCTTCGGCATAATAAACTGATTGATTTATTGATTTATTAATTAATTTGTTCATCATCATCAACCGAGTAGAGGTAGTAGGTGTAAGAAACTTAAAGGACGTCTACCGGACATAATGCTGGTAGATACAGAGTTCGCAGCCCGGTACCGGCTTCCACCCAGAGCGAGTTTTAACGACTCAATGGGTAGGCGTAAGACCACTACACCCTCTTCGTTTTCATTAAATACTAACAACTAACCCACTGTCCTGGACAGACATCCCAGATAGCCGAGGTGTGCCCAAGACAGTGTGCTTAAACCTTAATTGGATATAAGCACGAGAATAAGTTGAAATAATTAAATTTTCTTTGCGTTTATACGCTTTACAGCAATCTGATTGGTCGAGAGGTGCTTACTTTTTTTTGTTCATATCTCGATGAACCGAAAACATTTAAGCCACTCCTAATACACACACCTCCACCACTGACTCGCACTACTTTTCTGTAACTAGTCGGATGACTCAAGCAACCATATTTAGATATTATGAAGAAAACACACACGAAAGATACAAAAAGCAATACAATTGTGCAAAGCCGTACCCTCCAGAGGGGGGGGGGGGAGGGGCAGTTGCCCCCTCCCCTGAGAATCTTACTTTTTTTTTTACACCAGAAAATAGCATACACATCTCAGGGTTTAATTTGTATAGCGTTTCATTTGTTTATAAAAAAAGTAGTGCCCCCCCCCCCCCCCCCCCCCCCCCCCCAGGATTTTGATCAGGGTACGGCCCTGACATTGTGACACGTAATAGTGCACTTTTTATACGATGAATTAATAGAAAATGCAATAGCAGAGTAGACATACGCATAGATCGCTAATGTAAGGAGACCACTTTTCTGTAACTGGCCGGATTATTCAAGCATAACTGCAGGTCGGACTGTCATGTGATTAAAGACTGTCCCAAATTGAGTGTCATTTTTGGAAAGGAAAATGTAATTTTCGTCGTTTGATCGTAGAGAATTAGACGGAAATTATTTTCCCTTGATTTGGGATGAGCTCCCATAGGTGGCGTAGTGATGAGTTGTTTTGAACGTGCTGGATGAAGCACGTGCTATTCGGCCTAGGAGACCGACGGGACAAGTTGGGTTCTTTGTTTGTGTTGTTCGTTTGCGTTATGGCAGAACCTGAACAGGTTAATACTCTTAATTGTGAAATACAAAATACACTGCAACAGCTTTTGGTTGAAGTTAGAGGACTAAAGGATGATTTGAATTCGTTTAAGGAAGAAGTTCGTAATAATTCGGTGTTAGTTACATCCGAGGTGAAAAAGATTAAAACCGAATGTGATTTAACTTGGCGTTACAAAGGTAACAAAATTCAGTACACTTTTAACGTAGACATACAGGATAGTTTGCGACAGGCTTTGTGGGCTTTGGAATATAAGAAGTTTGATTATTTGTCTGAGACACTGAACGAATGTAGTGACAAATTAAGGAACGTAATAAACTGACACGTATTGCTAATACTTCAGAAGACGGTTGGGGAACAGTGTGCGAATATCAGGTTAACCCGCTTGCAAGCGAACACGGATGACGAGTCGCGTATTTTCAAGGCGGAGGCTCGTGCTTTACGGAAGAAGAAAGTCTCGCGGAATAAACCAGGGAAGATCCGGTCTTCAATGGGGGTGTCTAGTTCAGTTGGCAGTGGCGGTGGTGTTTCAAATTCTCAGTGGGGAGGCTCCGTTGCGGTCCATTCTGGGAATAGAATGGTATTACAACAGTCTTCAAGGCGTTCGCCCTTTCGTGATCAGTCCGGCCCTTATTTCCGACACGGGTCAAGTTTTGGCGGAGCCTGTTTCTCGTGTGGAGAATTTTCACATTTCCGAAAAGATTGCCCCTACACAAGTCGAGTTAAACCCGACCAGTTAAGTGGGTCCAAGTGAGACAACAAAGAAAGCGGAATGTTCTACACAGACTAAAGAATTGACGGATAAGTATTTTGGTTGTGTTTGTAATGATAATAATTTTACACATGATTAGTATGAATATGAACATGGTCAAAAAGATATTGTTAAAGGCCGTTTAAAATGTAATATACGATTTTGGAGTGATATTGGGGCTAATAATTTTATTTTGGATGTGATACAAAGTGGGTATAAAATACCGTTTTTTCTAAACCAGTAAGAACATTTTCAAGAAACAATTTATCTGCTTTAACCGAGAAAGTATTTGTTACGGGTGCATTTGATGAATTATGTAAAAGAGGCTTGATAGAGCAGTGTGAACATGTTCCATATGTGGTTAATCCTTTGAGTGTTTCAGTTCAGAATAACGGGAAAAAGAGACTTATATTAGATTTGAGATTAGTTAATATGCATTTGTGGAAACAATCGGTAAAATTTGAAGATCTAAGAATTGTCTTGATGTTTTTAGAAAATGACTGTTGGATGTTTAAATTCGATTTTCATTCAGCATATCATTTTATTTATATATTTTTACCTCATACAGAATATTTGGGGTTTTCATTTTGCCAGCTGATTCTTTTCATGTGGCACTATATTTAGCTTCTTTGATTCAAACTGCTAACACTCGAGTTCGGTTATTAATGCTTTTCATAGTATTAACTGGGCGCATAATTTGTATGATTTTCAGTCACCTACTGATTCTAAGCTAGTACAACATATATTGGAGGCAGGAAAAAGACGGTTATCTAAACCAGTTAATAAGAAAGATCCAATAACTGTGAGAATGTTATCAGATATGTATGATCGTGTATATTCTGAAGGAAATGTTAAAAATCAAAGGATTATTTGTGCATGTCTATTGTCTTATGCTGTGTTTCTAAGAAGTGAAGAGCTACTTCATTTGCGACTTTCTGATATTGTGATAGACAGTACTCATATGAGTGTTTATAGAATCGAGTAAAACTGATAAGTATCGTGATGGTGCTTGGGTGCTGATTGCTAGAACTGGTACCAAGTTGTGTCCAGTTGTTAATATTGAACGTTTTTTAACATGGACAGCAATGAGAGATATTGAGGATAGATATCTTTTTTGTTGTCCGAGTGCTTTAAAAGATGGATATAAAGTCAGAAATGTTGAGAAACCCATTAGAATTGCTGTTCTGTATGACAGTTTTTAGGCGTGGCTGCCTTAGAAGTGGCTGGTCTCATATACTACTTTAAGGGAATTGTTTCTTGAAGCTTTTCAACCACATGTTGAAGATATTACACAGTATGGGTTTCATTCATTACGTTCCGGTGGCGCAACAGCAGCTGCTTTAAACGGTGTTCCTGATAGATTGTTTAAGAGGCATGGAAGATGGATTAGTGAGAATGCCAAAGATGGCTATGTTAAAGATGCTTTTTGTGAGAGATTAAAAGTTTCGAAACGTTTAGGTTTATAATTTTAAACATAAAAATGGTAGATTTACTGTTTTGTCAGTTTGCCCGTTCTTTTAATTCAGTCGGTCAGGCCTAGCGCTTATATCAATAAATAATTCAATATTTAATGAAGTGTATGTTTTCTATGGGAGTGTTGGAAGAGCAAGGGAAATGTAATTTTCGTCGTTTGATCGTAGAGAATTAGACGGAAATTAGTTTCCCTTGATTTGGGATGAGCTCCCATAGGTGGCGTAGTGATGAGTTGTTTTGCACGTGCTGGATGAAGCACGTGTTATTCAGCCTAGGAGACCGACGGGACAAGTTGGGTGTTTTGTTTTGTAAGAGTTTTTAGAATGATATAGTGTATAATTTTCGTCGGTCGGTCAGGCCTAGCGCTTATATCAATAAATAATTCAATATTTATTGAAGTGTGTGTTTTCTATGGGAGTGTTGGAAGATCAAGGGAAAGGACATTATGCGAGAAACTGCAATAACATTTTTCTTTGTGAAAGATGTGAGATTAATCAGGATGAGTGTGCAGTGTGCATGAACGTGCCAGTGAGTCGTTTGATGATAGTGACAGTGACAGTGACGGATTTAATGAAGCAGTCACAGTAAGATTGGCAACGCAGGAAAAACATGCTGAGGAAAACACTGCTTCCAAAAAGTTATAATTCCATTTTATAATTACTGTTTTGTAATAGGCGTCTGGATTGGTTAAAATGCTATCATGTGATCTACGCCATTCATACAGTGTGTAAAATGGTTTTGGTGTTTATCATCGCATGAACGTCAAAAATATAACGTTCAGTTCTTTGATTTTGGATTTGAATTTGGACAAGTCGCACAGGAAAACAATTGTCCCGATAACTGAAAAAGTTGAATGCAAGGGAGTGAAATTGATTGCGACAACTGTGACAACAAGGAAGCGGACACCATGACAACAGACACTGACAACTTTGAACAGAAGAAGTTAAGGCGTCGGTCGCAGCTTATCAGCTACGCGGTCTCATACAGTGTACAGGGTGCGGGACGTAGCCCAGTGGTAAAGCGCTCGCCTGATACGCGGTCGGTCTGGGATCAATCCCCGTCCGTGGGCCCATTGGGCTATTTCTCGTCACAGCCAGTGCACCACGACTGGTATATCAAAGGCCGTGGTATGTGCTATCCTGTCTCTGGGATGGTGCATATAAAAGATCCCTTGCTACTAATGGAAAAATGTAACAGGTTTCCTCTCTATGACTGTGTCAAAATGACCATATGTTTTACATCCAATAGCCGATGATTAATAAATCAGTGTGCTCTTATGGTGTCGTTAAACAAAAAATATTATTTCATACAGTGTACTCATCGGTTTTTCGGTTCATACTTGCATCATTGCATGAACCAAAAAACAGTTGCGGTCAATTCTTAAATGACTGAACTTAAAGGCATATTGTCACAGACCACTGACCTATTAAATAGCCTAACAAAGTATTACCTAAAAATATATAAATTTGATTTGTCCCAAAATGTACTTTATTCAACAATGTACGTAGCCATCATACTCCACTTATTAATGATATTTTGTAAAAATAATTGAATTATGGCAATGGTCTATAATTCAAAACTAATATTATATAGCTAGATTTGGTTTCCAAATATTCATGTAATTTTCATTTATTATTCATTTTTAGAGAAATGGGGTTCTTTAATCTGTGACAGTATGCCTTTAAACGACATCAAAGAGCTTACTTACACAGGTAAGGCGTAGCGTCCCGCTACATATTGTTTCAGGAGAAAAAATCCACTGTAGGTGTGATGTTTGTGTTGAAATAACCTGACATAAGACGCGACATATGTAATCTTCAACCAATCTGTTTTGAATGCGATAGTGCCTTTAAATGGAGTAATCTCTCGTTTTATTTTCATCCCACATTATACAGTTGAACAGTTATATAGGAAAATATATGCAACATTGAACACAGACAATTTTCACAAAACCAGTTTAATATATTGTATACTAATGGTTAAATTAATATATATATATATATATATATATATATATATATATATATATATATGTTATACCATTGTGATGCTTCTCCTTATCAGCTATACGTAATAAAAATGATGATCTGACATATGGTGGTCCGACGTCATTTTTCCCACATGATAAAATGCACTATAATACTTCTTTGAGAGTTGTTTATCTCACCAACATTTTGATATTTTCTTTTTAAAGAGGGGCGGGAAGTGGTAAAGCGCTCGCTTTATGCAAGGTCGGTTTGGGATCGATCCCGTCGGTGGGCCCATTGGGTTAGTTCTCGTTGCAGCCAATGCACCACGACTGGTATATCAACGGCCGTGGTATGGAAAAATGTAGCGGGTTTCCTCTCTGACTATGTCAAAATTACCAAATATTTGACATCCAGTAGCGATGGTTAATAAATCAATGTGCTCTAGTGGTGTCGTTAAACAAAACAACCTTATGGATTATTCACTATGGCATTATCTCGAAAAATAACTCGATGAAAGAAAGAAAGAAATGTTTTATTTAACGACGTACTCAACACATTTTATTTACGGTTATATGGCGTCAGACATATGGTTAAGGACCACACAGATTTTGAGAGGAAACCCGCTGTCGCCATTACATGGGCTACTCTTACCGATTAGCAGCAAGGGATCTTTTATTTGCGCTTCCCACAGGCAGGATTGCACAAACCATGCCCTTTGTGGAACCAGTTATGGATCACTGGTCGGTGCAAGTGGTTTACACCTACCCATTGAGCCTTGCGGAGCACTCACTCAGGGTTTGGAGTCGGTATCTGGATTAACAATCCCATGCCTCGACTGGGATCCGAACCCAATACCTACCAGCCTGTAGACAGATGGCCCAACCACGACGCCACCGAGGCCGGTTAACTCTCGATGACGTCATGAAGTTCATTTCATCATGAGAAATCAGACCATGAGCTATGCTAGAAGAAATTGACAATCGCTGTAAAATATGTATCTAAAGTTCAAGTTTATTTTGTTTAACAACATCACTAGAGAACATTGGTCTATTAATAGTTAACTACTGGATGTCAAACATTTGGGAACTGTTGACATGTAGTCTTAGAGGAAACATACTACATTTTTTTATTAACAAGAAGGGATCTTTATATATACCGGTATATATATATATATATATATATATATATATATATATATATATGCCCCTTCCCACAGACAGGACAGTACATATCATATCCTTTGATATTCCTGTCGTGAGACAATGGATGGAACGGGAAAAACCCAATCAGAGAATGTCTCCATTGAGATGGTAATACGTAGCTTGTCACTGGTATAGCATTTTTGACAATAGGTTTTGTATCATGCACCAGTCTAAAAATAAAATATTGATCAAAGTGAAAATGTAACCATTAATAGACAACATGATAAACGAGTTTTGTGCACGTTTCATTATTTACAAAATCCCTGTTACAAAACCCTGTCAGGACAGCTTGTCAACATGACCTGGTGTCATTAAAGAAATACATATACATAAATTATCAATGAATACTTAAGTAAATCGTTTTCAGATTTATATATATATATATATAGCGTGTGTGTGTATACATATGTATATATGTAATGTATATACACATGTATATATATGATATGTTCAGTATCTACAGTATGTAGTTGTCAAACTTTGATAAATTCTATAAGAATAAAATGTTTTGGTTTTTTTTTAAATCGAAATAATGGTAAGCGTTGTTACCAAAAGAAAGTTGAAAGTAATAATTTTCCGCAGTTGTATTTACATTCTAAAAAATGATAAATTCAGCAAGTGGTAAAACTATCTCTGCATTCCCATTCAATGATATACTTATGGTAGGGATTATATATATATATATATATATATATATATATATATATATATATATATATATATATATATATATATATATATAGTGAAACCTCTCAAAACCGAACCCTCTGTAAACCGGAATTCCCTCAAAACCGGATGTTTTTCATGGTCCCTTTTTAAATATCTGAGCAGAACCTCTCTAAACCGGATACCTCTTAAAACCGGACTTTATGTATATGAAGTATATGATGAATAATTAACTTCCTCAAATTCTCAGGAGTAGCAGATTTAGCT
>NC_054701.1:35740010-35752510 GCF_016097555.1 Gigantopelta aegis | reverse complement strand
TATTAAAATACCTACCTTTGTGTACCACTAGCTGCAGGTCGCCCACAGGCCTACAACCGCCGCAGAATCCGCCACATTTGAGTTTAATTATCTGATCGTTGGCACTTCTAACTACCTCTTGAAATGGATCCTTTCCGAACGTTTCCCACTTTTGCTGAAAATAATAAGAATGATGATTGTAGCAATTAACATTTGAGGATATTCCCTGCGCCAATTAGGCAGTTTTGGCCAACTCGTCTGTGCATAGTGTGCATGTGTCAGGCTGGCAGTCAACGTAAATAATTCGAAAAACGGCAAGTTCACGAGTTGAACAACTCACGTTTTACATTATCGTGGATGACAAAAACTGTTCACAGTTAACGCTGGATTTAAAGGTGCCAAAACAGTTTTCGTAGGTATATATAATAAAGTGACTCATTAAATATGACTCTAAGGGTGGGACGTATCCTGATGCGCGGTCTGTCTAGTATCGATTTTGTCGATGGACCCAGCGGGCTATTTCTCGATCCTGCCAGTGCATCACGACTGGTATATTAAAGGCTGTCCTGTATCAGGGATGGTGCATATAAAAGATCCCTTGCTACTAATGGAAAAATAAAGCGGGTTACCTCTCTAAGACTACATATCAGAATTATCAAATGTTTCACATCCAGTAGCCGATGATTAATAAATTAATGTGCTCTAGTGGTGTCGTTAAACAAAATATTATGTATTACGTGCACATATGTATTGTCCTATCTGTATATGAAACACACGGATACAATAACCCCCCCCCCCCCCCCCCACCCCCCTCATTGGACCCATTGGACTATTTCTCGTTCCAGCCAGTGCATCACGACTGGTATATCAAAGGCCGTGGTATGTACTATCCTATCTGTGGGATGGTGCATATAAAACATCTCCTCCTACTTCTGAAAAAAATGCAGCGAGTTTCCTCTCTAAGACTATATGTCAAAAATACCAAATGTTTCACATCCAATAGCCGATGATTAATAAATTAATGTTGTCTAGTGGTGTCGTTAAACAAAACAAACTTTAACTTTCATAATTAGTTTTGCGATTACATCCAATTAAGGCTGTCAAGTACAGTGTTTAGTGGTTAATATGAAATATGTCGAGAAGTCGTTAAACAAAACAAATTAACTAATGTATCACATGCACATATGTACTGTCCTATCCGTATAGGGACGGTACGTGGCCCAGTGGTAAAGCGCGCCCTTGATGTGCAATCGGTTTAGGATCGATCTCCGTCGGTGGCCTCATTGGGATATTTCTCGTTCCAGTCAGTGCTCCATAACTGGCGTAACAAAGGCCGTGGTATGTGCTATCCTGTCTGTGTGATGGTGCATATAAAATATTCCTTGCTGCTAATCGAAAAGAGTAGTCCATGAAGTGGTGACAGCGGGTTTCCTCTCAATATCTGTGTGGTCCTTAACCATATGTCTGACACCATACAACCGTAATTAAAATGTGTTGAGTGCGTCGTTAAATAAAACATTTCCGTCCTTTCGTTCCTATCCGTATATGAAAGACACATTTACAATACCTTTGGGTCAATCTTTAAACTGGTGCCGGTAAAATCTATGGCGAAAGATCCTTTCGGTCCACAGCTTGATTGTTTTAGTTGAAGATGCGGCGTGTGGCAGTCCGCCGCTGTGCCATACTTGACGACGCCACCGACCACTTTAGCAAACGTCGTGTCCTGCATTATGGTCAGCCTCTAGAAAAACAAAATCCAAACAGTCCACCACTATACCGACAGTAGTAAGAGAAATGTTCGTATGGGGCACATCATGATATTCAGTGTGCAATTAATCCTTAATGAGAATTACATTCGGTGTAAAATAATATGCCCTAAAATAGGACCGGCAAGAATACAATCTCTCTCTCTCTCTCTCTCTCTCTCTCTCTCTCTCTCTCTCTCTCTCTCTCTCTCTCTCTCTCTCTCTATATATATATATATATATATATATGGCCCATAAAGAGTCTACTGTGCATTAATTATGTACTCACGCACGTTGCTTAGCAATCTCTCTCGCTCTCTCTCTCTCTCTCTCTCTCTCTCTCTCTCTCTCTCTCTCTCTCTATATATATATATATATATATATATATATATATATATGGACCATAAAGAGGCTACTGTTCATTAATTATGTACTCACGCACGTTGCTTCGCAATCTCTCTCTCTCTCTCTCTCTCTCTCTCTCTCTCTCTCTCTCTCTCTCTCTCTCTCTCTCTCTCTCTCATATGTGTCTCTCTGTGTATGTGTCTGCCTCTGTCTCTCTCTCTCTCTCTCTCTCTCTCTCTCTCTCTCTCTCTCTCTCTCTCTCTCTCTCTCTCTCTATATATATATATATATATATATATATATACTCTTCAAAAAAAGAAACGCAAAAGGGTACAAATGGGTTATAACTCCGATTTTATGTTTCCTACCGGTTCATGCTTTGTGAATATAAGGTCATTGCATATCCCAAACACATTCCCACGGTTACATTCGATAAAACGCAGCTACTGTACAATAAAGTTCCAAAATGTGAATATTCGCAAAAACGCAGCCACGTGCAAACCATGTCACCACTGCACGTGCGTTGTCTGCACGTGCAACATGAACACCGACAGTATAAAAAGTGCAGGGTGTTCGCTTGCCTGGCTTCTGTATCTGGCCGACAGTTGACAATCCAGGACATGCCACGTCTCGGTGAACCGCAGAGAAACAATGCCATCGGCCGACTAGACGCAGGCGAATCCAGAACGGCCGTTGCCAGGGCATTCCATGTGTCCCCAAGCACCATCTCAAGACTGTGGGACCGTTACCAGCAACATGGATCAACACGTGACCTCCCTAGATCCGGTCGACCACGGGTCACTACCCCCGGGCAGGACCGCTACATCCGGGTACGCCACCTTCGGGAACGATTGACTACTGCCACCTCCACTGCCGCAGCAATACCAGGTTTGCGCAGGATATCCGACCAGACCGTACGGAACCGCCTACGTGAGGTAGGAATTCGTGCCAGACGTCCAGTTCGAGGTGTCATCTTAACACCACAACACCGTCGACTCCGACTGCAGTGGTGCCAGATTCATCGACAATGGCCTCAACTGCGATGGAGACAGGTGTGGTTCAGTGACGAGTCCCGATTTCTGCTCCGACGTCATGATGGAAGATGTCGCGTGTATAGGCGTCGTGGTGAACGTTATGCGGCAAACTGCGTGCAGGAAGTGGACAGATTCGGCGGGGGTAGTGTCATGGTGTGGGCAGCCATCTCACACACTGGCAGAACTGACCTGATCCACGTGCAGGGCAACCTGAATGCACAGGCTACACTGACCAGATCCTCCGGCCACACATCGTTCCAGTTATGGCCAACGCCAACGCAGTGTTCCAACATGACAACGCCAGGCCTCACACAGCACGTCTCACAACGGCTTTCCTACAGAACAACAACATTAATGTCTTTCCTTGGCCATCGACATCACCGGATTTGAACCCAATTGAGCATCTATGGGACGAGTTGGACCGACGCCTCCGACAGCGACAACCACAGCCCCAGACCCTGCCCGAGCTGGCAGCAGCCTTGCAGGCCGAGTGGGCCACCATCCCCCGGGACGTCATCCGTACTCTGGTTGCTTCAATGGGCAGGCGGTGCCAGGCAGTTGTCAACACACGCGGAGGCCACACCCGGTATTGACTCCAGATGACCTTGACCTTGGTGGTGTGTCCTATCACTTACTCACAATGGACTAGAGTGAATTGTGAACAATCCTGCAACATTTGGTAATTATCGGACTCACCATTCAATAATTAAATCAATTCTCCAAATGTTACGACAATGTGGTTTTGCGTTTCTTCTTTTGAAGAGTATATATATATATATATATATATATATATATATATATATATATATATATATATATGGCCCATAAAGAGTCTACTGTGCATTAATTATGTACTCACGCACGTTGCTTCGCAATCTCTCTCTCTCTCTCTCTCTCTCTCTCTCTCTCTCTCTCTCTCTCTCTCTCTCTCTCTCTCTCTCTCTCTCTCTCTCTCTCTCTCTCTCTCTCTCTCTCACACACATACTGACATACATACATACACACATACATACATACATACATATACATGTATATCTCTCAGCCAAACGCAATTAAGTGGCCACCAAAATTAAGTCATGAATTTTACTGCATCAGGTAGCTTAGCATGGCCATCTGACAGTAAAAAACGGTTGCATGACGTAATACGGACCGAACTGCAGGCATCGTAAAATCGTCCTGGATTTAAAAGAGATGTTCTATAGATGTGCTAGTCTATTTGTATACGACAGTTACTGTTTATGGTTAATGTTTGAATCAACATATTTATAATTGTATCCGATAGTTAATTTATATGTGCACTTTGTTTTTATTTGTATTATTGGGTTTTTTGTGGGGGTTTTTTAGTAATTTTTATTATGATAAAGACAATTTAATAATGTCAGTTTTGATCTAAGGAGATTTTGACCTGGATTCCATGCATGTTAAATAACTTAAAGGTGCTATGTCAAAGTTGCAATAAGGGTGGTTCCCGCCAAAAGTATTTATTAATTTTTGCTTTGAAACATAAAGTTTATACCTTGAGCTATATGCCCATAAAATATTACAACGAAATAAATCCATTTACTAGTAGAAAAAAAGTATTTAAGAGGGGGGGGGGGGATTTTGAGTGTGTCACACGCATTAACTAGTGACATCACTGTTTTATGTGTACACATTTAACACACTACGTTTTTTCCATAATTTGTTGCAGACAACTGACAAAGAAACAAAGATGGTGACCATGCTATATTTAGCCAAAAATTATTGGGGAAACCCCTCCTGTCGTCCAGTACAAGACTTTTGAAATTTATATTCAGTTAATTATGGAAAGATTGTGCATGGGATCTGTTATTTATTACAAATAAATATGAAAATAACTAAATATTGTAGTTTCAGCTTTGACATAGGACCTACTTGGGCCGTATTTAGGGGAGAGGAAAGAGGGACAGCAGCTCCCCTGGCCTCCCTAAAAATACAAACTTAAATTTAAAAGTGCCCTTTTTTTCTTTGCTAGCAGGAATAGATGGTGCCTAATTCCTTTTACTTCTCCTGCCCATAACCAGGTTATTTTAGAGTAGAAATGACCATGTATGTACATACCTCAGGGTTTATTCGAATTCTATTGTAATCCGTCCTTCCAACATTGGGACTATCTAAACTTTGTACTGTGCCGCTACATGTAAGATCGCGAGAATTAGGATAAATTCCTTCGTTTGCCACTTCCAGCTGGACGAACTCGACAGGCGTCGTGGCCATGTTGTGACAATACACTTTCAGTTTCTCGCCACTGAGAAGTTTAGGGTATATAAAGTAAACTCCGTCGGTTAAGCTGGGGTCTAAGTCTTTCAGAGCCTGACACGTCGGTGGCACTGAAAGAAGACAGGAATATTAAAAGTAGTACTAAATCAAATAACATCAAAGTCAAAGTTCGAGGTGCAACTAACTTTTGATAGAGCAGTTAATACCAAAAGTCCTGCCATTGGTGATAAATGCGACAGTGTTTGTTGTGGTAAAATGTCTGTTAATCTGAAATTCGTGTAATTTAAACTGAACTAGTGTCAATGCACCAACTACCATTGTGTTTGAAATATATGCAGGGGCCTACTAAATACAATATGATAATTTGTTTTTGTGCAGGACTAGGGTAGTCACAGACCCTGAGCGTTAACTCTGAAAATTAATGAGCAGCGTAACTCCCAATTTGTTTCTCATTTGCTTTAAGGGTGAGGCGTGGTAGTATTTATAGCCATGATGTATATATGTCGATTGATACATGGGTCTACCAACGGGAATCGACCCTACACCAACCGCGCATCAAGCGAACGCTTTACCACTGGACTATGTCCCTCCCCTCTGAAACCTCTGGTCTCCTCCGGTTGGACCGGTAGCGGACTGATGCCTACCTTTGTGTAACACAAGTTGAAGGTCGCCCACAGGCTTACAGCCGCCGCAGAATCCGCCACATTTGAGTTCAATTATCTGATCGTTGGCACTTCTAACTACCTCCTTGAACGAATCCTGGCCGAAAGTTTCCCACTTTTGCTGAAAATAATCAGGATGATGTAGATAATGGTAATTCACCTTTGAGCTTACATGCATCTGAGGTTCAAGATCACTGTCCTGAAAATAATTTTCGTTGTTTTTTTGTTTGTTTTTTTGCACGTATTTTCGTTTTTTTATATATATATCAAATTAAAGTTCAAGTACGCTGTCCTGGGCACATGCCTCAGCTATCTATGCTATTTATCCAGGACAGTAGAACAGTCCTCATTGTCGTATAACATTGTGCTTTGAGGCACGTAGGGTCGAGATGGGGATCCAGAAACAAATTCAACGCAGAGGTCAGGTCAGGTCAGGTCAGGTCAGGTCATTGAACTTAACGTGCACATTCAGTGCAAGTTGTTGTAGCGCATGGATGCAGGTGCCGAGTTATGCCGGCTCCTTCGTTTAGGATAGGAAACGGGTTGGGGTGGGGTGGGAGAAGCGACCACCCGCTCTAGTCAAGTGCAAGAGAGCCCTGCAGCCCGAGCAGGGTCAGTAGGAGGCGAGGGCATTTGTAGCGCTATTGAATTTTGAATGTTCCGTAGGATTAAGTCCAAAATAGAACGTTTTGCGCAGTTTTCGTTAAGTAATATTGGCTCATAATATGGAACGGTTCATCGAAATAAAAATAAGAGCTAATTTTGACTTAGTTGGGCGAATGTAGCTCTTTGTGGACGCAGATGGCCAAATGATTTTATATTGGGGGAACAATATTTGGAAGGGGTGGTGTGGGGGGGGGGGGGGGGGCGGCAACACTGTATTTGAGTTGTGTCATCGGACGAAAAGTTGGTTTTCTTTAACGATACCACTAGAGCACATTGATTTATTAATCATCGGCTATTGAATGTCAAACATTTGGTAATTTTTGACATATAGTCTTAGAGAGGAAACCCGCTACATTTTTCCATTAGTAGCAAGGGATCTTTTATATGCACCATCCTACAGACAGGAAAGCACATGCCACGATCTTTGACCAGTTGTGGTGCAATGGTGGGAAAGAGAAAAACTCCAATCAAGTGAATGGTGGGAAAGAGAAAAACCCCAATCAAGTGAATGGATCCACCCCGGCCAAGTTCAAATAATATCTAACTGAGATCCAAAGCCTGATTCCCGTAAGCCGACTACAAGAAGGGAAACCAAGGCTGAGTTCAGCCAGACAGACGGCAGGAACACGTCCGCTAGACTGGTTTATGCGCTTCACGGTAAAACCAATGGGCCACGTCAGGAACCAATAAAATAGTTCGCGAACGTTAGCGAAGCGTTAGCTAGCTGAACTTAGCGCTGCACGCCTGAACTGATGACGTAGTAGACTAAGAAACTCCGTTATGTTGTTGCTGTTGTTAATATTTTAACATGCTTCTATACCACTAAGGCTTTGAGCATGTCTATCCCAAGTCCCGTCTCTGGATGCCAGAGGCCCGACTTGGGAGAGGCCCGACTTGGGACAGAAAAATTAAGAGACAATTTTGAATTTTTATTCTAAATCGTATAAATAAATAGGGGGCCAATTTTAAAAATAAACAATAAACTAATAAATTTTTAAACGCATTCCTAAATATTATTTATTATAAAAATTGTAGATTAAAGTTTATATAATATTATTATATAAACTTTAATCTACAATTTTTAATTTTAGTCGCTAATTGATCGGGCTACCTAAACATAAAAAATATATTACTTGCCCTATGGAGAAGGAAAGGTATTGGTGACATTGGTGGCATTGGGGGCACAACCTTGTTCTCAGGAAGGCCCTGCATGACAATTATTTAAATTTATAAGAGGGTCTTCAATGTTATTGGTAACCTTGGCGCGGGGGGGGGGGGGGGGGGGGGGTCCGACCAAAAAGAGGGAAGGGGGGGGGGGCGGGACATACCTAACACTCCCTAGGCCTAATCGCCTACGCCTCTCCGTTATGTGTCGATGCATGGGGGGGGGGGGGGGGGGTACGTTGTCCAGTAGCAAAGCACTCGCTTGATGCGCGGTCGGTCCCGAAATTGGGTTATTTCTTGTTTCAGCCAGTATACCACGACTGACATATCAAAGGCAGTGGTATGTGGTATCCTATCTGTGTGATGGTGCATATAAAAGATTCCTTGCTACTAATAGTGAAAAAAAAAATGTAGTAGATTTTCTCAAAGACTATATATCAAAATTACCAAATGGTTGATGTCCAGTAGCCGATGATTAACAAATCAATGTGCTCTAGTGGTGTCGATAAACAAAACAAACTAACTTTAGACATCGACTTTAACACAATATAATAGAATAACCATCTATTATTACCCATATGGTTAAAACATACCTTGGTACATACCAAAGTGATACGTCCCACTAGAACCCCAAGTGGGCTGTAACGCATTGATTGGCTCATTTAGCTCAGTCGGTTGAGTGCTCGATTGAGGTGCTTACGTCGCAGGATCGAACCACCTCAGTGGACCCATTCAACTGATTGGGTTTTTTCTCGTTCCAACCAGTACACCACAACTGATAAAAGGCTGTGGTATGTGCGTTCCTGTCTGAGGAAAAGTGCATATCAAAGATCCCTAGCTGCATTAGGAAACATGTAGCGAGTTTCCTCTGATGACTACGAGTCAGAATAACCATGTGTTTGACATCCAATGGCCGATGATTAATTAATCAATGTGCTCAAGTGATGTTGTTAAACAAAACAAACAAACAAACAAACGATTGGTGCACTACAACTTTACAGGAACGTCAACCAAACGAGTGATATAAATTAAGATCGATTATGGGTAATAATTAGGATGTTAAACTGAATACTATTACGTATCATGTTTATGTCCATCGTGAAACAATTGAAAATTATTTCACTCGGGACACAAACATGATACGAAATGGAAGCTCGTTTAATATCCTTTATATATATATATATATATATATATATATATATATATATATATATATATATATATATATATATATATATATAAGCCTAATGTACTACATATTATATATATATGAAATACACAAGTACAATACCTGTGGATCAATCTTTACGTTGGTACCAGTAAAGTCCATGTAGAAAGATCCTTTTGGTCCACAACTTGCTCTTACTCCACTACGATGTGACGTATAGCAATCGGCCGCTGTGCCGTAAAGAATGACTTTACCATTCACTTCAGCAAATGTAGAATCCTGCACTATAGTGAGTTTCTAACAAAACAAAATTCAAACAATCCAGAACTCTGTCGAGAGTAATGATCTCTCTCTCTCTCTCTCTCTCTCTCTCTCTCTCTCTCTCTCTCTCTCTCTCTCTCTCTCTCTCTCTCGCTCTCTCATATGTCTCTCTGTCTCTGTGTGTATGTGTCTGCCCCCCCCCCTCTCTCTCTCTCTCTCTCTCTCTCTCTCTCTCTCTCTCTCTCTCTCTCTCTCTCTCTCTCTCCATCTGTGTGTGTTAATCTGAGTCATGGCAAATTAAATTGGCCCCAAAACCCACTTATGGTAGTCAAATGAAGTTAAACGCAAATTGCATATACATGTATTCATTTCATACGAATATAACAGCAAGAAATGCTTCGTATAATACGGACCAAAATATAGGTATTTAAAGTTTCAAAAATGGCTGAAATTCTAACGTTAATCACTGTCGAATTGTTCTAGAAATGATGCAAATGTACTGTAGAGACGCTAGTTTAATTACATCCGTGTCTTACTATGTTTATGCGTGATGTTTGAATAGGTTTTTTTTATAACTCTATCCGATAGTTTATTTTTGAGATTTGTTGTCATTTTGGACGGGTCTGTATCGGATTGATGTGTGTGTGTGTGTGTGTGTGTGTGCGTGTGTGCGCGCGTGCATGTATATGTGCGTGCGTGCTTGCGTGTGTTAAATATGTGTTTTCACAAAGTTAGTTTTTATTGGCGGGGATTTTGACCTGGATTCCCAGTATATTAGATAGCTTAAGACATCAAAGCTGTATCTGTATCTAGCAGAGCGGGAGGGCGAAAATTGCATGCAGGGGGAGGTCAACAAGTGCGTGCAGGGGGGGGGGGGGCTTCGGTGGTCGAAACCCCTCCCTGCTCAAGCACATTTTGTTTCTCAATATATTTACCCGAGGAGCATGACTCAACCCCGTATAAACGTCAATTGCCACAATTTAGACCGACCCACTACCTATCCCTGGTACATTTCCTGAACACGCCCCTGAAAACGAGGAAAAACACACCTAATTTTTACCGTGTTTTAGAAGTTCCCTTTTTGGCTTCAACGAAAAGGTTGTGCTCTAATTCTATTTACTGTCCCCGCCCCCTACCCCCAAGCCCCAGTTACTGACTAGAAACGGCCCTGTACATACCTGAATATTGATTTTAATTTTTTGGTACGACGTCGTTCCAACATTAGGATTAGTAAACTTTTGATCAGCGCCACTACACGACGGGTTTTGTAAGTCGGGATACATTCCATGATTTGGAGCTGAAAACGCTAGGAACTCAACAGGCGTCGTAGCCATGTTGTGACAGTACACTTTGAGTGTTTCGCCGCCAAGCAGTTCAGGGTATACATCGTACAGTCCATCAAGAAAACTGACGTGTGCGTTTTTGATATGTTGACAAGTCCGTGGATATTCTGAAAGTAGACAGGCATAGTAAGAATATTGTGTTATAGCAACACACAAGGCATTTTTGATATGTTGACACGTCCGTGGATGTTCTGAAAGTAGACAGGCATAGTAAGAATATTGTGTTATAGCAACACATAAAGCGTTTTTGATATGTTGACACGTCCGTGGATGTTCTGAAAGTAGACAGGCATAGTAAGAATATTGTGTTATAGCAACACATAAAGCGTTTTGATTTGTTGACACGTCCGTGGATGTTCTTAAATTAGACAGACATAGTAAGGAATATTGTGCAATAACAGCACACAAGGCGTTTTTGATATGTTGACACGTCCGTGGATGTTCTGAAAGTAGACAGACATAGTAAGGAATATTGAGCAATAACAGCACACAAGGCGTTTTTGATATGTTGACACGTCCGTGGATATTCTGAAAGTAGACAGGCATAGTAAGGAGTATCGCGTAATAACAACACATAAGGCGTTTTTGATATGTTGATAAGCCCGTGGATGTTCTGAAACTAGACAGGCATAATAAGGAATATTGTGTAATAACAGCACATACGCCGTTTTGGATATGTTGACACGTCCGTGGATATTCTGAAAGTAGACAGACATAGTAAGGAATATTGTGTAATAACACATAAGACGTTTTTCATATGTTAACACGTCCGTGGATGTTCTGAAAGTAGACAGACATAGTAAGGAATATTGTGTAATAACACATAAGACGTTTTTCATATGTTAACACATCCGTGGATGTTCTGAAAGTAGACAGACATAGTAAGGAATATTAGGTAACGACAGCACATTAGGCATTTTTGATATGTTGAGCTCCATTCCGCCGTGCGTTCGATTGGGGACTAGGTAATAAAACGAACTCTGGGAAGTAAAGAATTAAACGGAATCTAATAAATTTCTTACACACCCGTTTGTGAGAACACCATGTGTTATTTAGGATTACACATACTTGTTAACACATGTGTTAACAATTTCAAGACATACGACTGGCTGCTCCTAGGTGATCACCAGGTCACCAATGTCATACGTCCAATGAAAAAACCACCGCGATGGAAATCGAGTAGACTGTGACGTATAGTTAACCTGACAATCATGTGTCTGTGACGTGTAAGTCAGCTACATGTGCAACGGCTGTAAATAACTTTCAGTCGAAACATATGTTAAAATTTGCTTAAAACCTTGATTTTGAGAATATGTAAGAAATAGAATAATACATTCGTGTCCGTTAGATACCATTTATCTCAGTTGTTTAAAAACGTATCAAATTCGCTTTCGCTCGTTAGATACATTTTAAAAGAAACTCGTTGTGAGATATATGGTATCTAACGGTCACTCGTGTATTATTCTCTCTTCGTTATTTTTCGTATAACACATACTTGTGAACACATACGTGCGATAACAGTTTGAAGACATACGACTGGCTGCTTCACCAATGCAATACAATCCAATGGAAAAAAAAGAACGGTCGAATCGATTACTCCGTGACGTACAAGTTAACCTGAAACTGACTTGTGACGCACAATTTAACGATAAGCGCAAAGGTCCTATATAGGTTTTCTTTAGAAAAAGCATTTAAATTTATTTTAAAACTGTTTTATTTAGGATATGTAATAACTCGAATACAACATTCGTGTCAGTTAGATACCATTTATCTTAGAACTTGTTATTTAAAAACGTATCCAACTCGCTATCGCTTGTTAGATACGTTTTAAAACAACTCGTTGTGAGATAAATGGTATGTAACGGCCACTCATGTAGTATTCTCTGTTAAGTCAC
>NC_054701.1:35695010-35737510 GCF_016097555.1 Gigantopelta aegis | reverse complement strand
CATGGAACTAAACTGTAATACATTAGGTAGAAATCGCCTTTTTGTCAGCATTATAATATATTTCTGATAGATAGGTGGAAAAGACAAACAATTAATAATTTTTTAAAAAGTCAAAGTAAATTGTGCTCGCGGTTCAGATAAGTATTATTACATGCGGAATTTTATCTTCTGTTGTTTACGATAATTTTGTGTTAGTAAAAACAAGAGGTTTTTAAAGCAGAACGACAAAACCGTAATACGTGATCAGAGCCGTACCTAATTGGCATTTGGCAAAATAGTGTTGATTCTATGATTCTCTATCCTTGTCAATAGCAGGGCTTTCAATCCTGAGGAAATCCTTTACTGGATATTTCATCCATCTTGCACCGTCACAAAGAGGACTGCCAATCTCACTTATCTACTAAAGCAAACCTAGCACCTGACAGCTCATTAAAATAAGTACAGCTGTGATGACATGCACTCATGAATCACTGTCACAACAGTGATGATATCAGGTGTTCGCGAAATATGAGCATATCCTGCCCCACCGGGTCTGTCACTTCATCTAAAACGAACGTGTGCAATAAGCATGCATACTAGGAGTATGTTTATGCAGAAACTGACCTGTACCATAACCCTTAGTGATGTTTCGAATTCATGACGTGATAAACAGGTTTCACTCGGAGAAAGGTTGCATTTAAAAAAGTGTGCAGTTATACAGATTGTGTTGCACCATGTCATCAATGGGAAAACAACCTAATGGTGGTACGCCTGTAGTTTTGTTTCGTTTTCGTTTTCGAATTGTGTGAAATAAACAAAAAACATGGCGGGGGGGGGGGGGGGGCGTGTAATTTAAATTAGTACTTTAGGTACTACCACTAGTTGGTTGCTGTTGTTTAATGATATTGTAATCACCAATGATTTATGATTT
The DNA here is from genome assembly GCF_016097555.1 of Gigantopelta aegis. NCBI lineage: Eukaryota > Metazoa > Mollusca > Gastropoda > Neomphalida > Peltospiridae > Gigantopelta > Gigantopelta aegis. Next base: position 35,736,600 of record NC_054701.1, on the reverse strand, counting down.
GGGATATCAATATAATTATAATTATAATTATAATTATAATGACTGCCCAGGTTCCAATGAATACTCTTACCTTTACAGATATTTGCGTCCATGGAAAAACCAGCCTGACACGTGCACGTAAATGACCCATCGTTATTGGTGCACACAGCGTTAACATCGCAGTTATGCATATTTCCAATACATTCGTTTATGTCTGAAAATAGATGTTCATATTTAATAGCTTAAATTTACAAAGTATTACCATTGTAACTGTTGCTGCTACTATAGCTACTACTGCTACCACTATTACCACTATATTACTTCTTCTTCTGCTACAAACTACAAACTGCTACTACTACTACTACTACATAACTACTACTACTGCTACTACTACTGCTGCTGCTGCTACTACTACTGCTGCTGCTACTGCTGCTACTGTTGTTGCTACTACTACTACCACTATTACAACTACTACTACCACCACTACTACTACTATTACCGCTACTACTATTACCGCTACTGCTATTACTACTACAACAACAACTACTATTACTGCAACTACATATAATACTACTATTACTGCTGCTGCTGCTACTACTACTACTACTACTACTACTACTACTACTACTACTACTACTATAATGTAATGTTATGTGGTGTGATTTTATTTGATATAATAATAATAATAAAATTATTATTATTATTATTATCATCATCATTATTATATACTTCTATTACTACACAAACAATAACAATTCTAACGAGGGCTTTGTGGACAGAGAGAAAGTGGTAGGAAAGAGAAAGAGAAAGTGGTAGGAAAGAGAACGAGAAAGTGATAGGAAAGATAAAGAGAAAGTGGTAGGAAAGAGAAAGAGAACCGAGTAAAGGGACAGACTGTAAGGAAGAGAGAGACTTGTGGCATCAATATTTAGATAGCGCACCACGAAATTTAAAATGACTAAGCATTAATGTTTATTCTTAAAAAAGTAACATGCATATACGAGTCGTTATCAACAACTTAATGATACCTAATTCATGCACGGCGAAAGCAAGTAGGCATGGGGGTGGGGGGATGGGAACTGATTCAGATCGAGAGAGCAAAGCACATTTTCTAGGGGTTCGAGGGTATGCTCTCCCGTAAACCTTTGAACACTAGATGTCCTGAAACGCAATTTTTTGCACTGTACAAGTAAAATTCTTCTCTGCCTTAAGATTTACTACCAATAATATTTTCTTATTCAGAATTATTGGGGGATGGGGGCTAGAATTCCCCAGCCCCCATCCTGTTCTGCCGTGTCTGTAATTATAAAGGACTATGTTGACTAGTGTCTTATTAAACTATATACTTGTCAGTGGTGCAAGGCGAAGATCGCCTACAGGCCTACAACCGCCGCAGTATCCTCCACAACTGATGTTAACCTTCTGACCTCCGGAGTCTATCGAGATGTTCTTGAATGAATCCTGCCCGAACGTTTCCCACTGTTGCTGAAAATAACAATGATTACGATGGTAATTACTATTTGAGCTAATCATTTTATGTTTAGTCAGTTCGAGGTTTTTGCGTGGAAGATTGCGTTTATAGACGGAGTTCTGATACATTATAACTGTTCCTGAAAATGATGATGACTATAATGGTAATTAGTCTTTGAGCTAATAAACATTCTAGATGAAAAGTGCTAGGGGTGAGCACCGTTACCCCTGAGATTTAAAGTGCTCCGAAAATTCAGTAATTAATGTATGCATTTAATGATTTGATATGTTGGATCAGTTTGGATTTAGACGAAGGTGGCGTTTATATTCCTGGTGCTGGTGTAGTATGTCTTTATTTGATGATGCACCCTCTCCCTAGAAAAACAATCTTGCATACGCTCCTGTTTTTGAGATTCAGAGACTGGCTTCGGTGGCGTCGTGGTTAAGCCTTCGAATTTAAGGCTGGTAGGTACAGGGTTCGCAGCCCGGTACCGGCTCCAACCCAGAGCGAGTTTTAACGACTCAGTGGGTAGGTGTAATGCCACTACACTCTCTTCTCTCTCACTAACCACTAACAATTAACAATTAAACCAATGCCCTGGACAGACAGCACAGATAGCTGAGGTTTGTGCCTAGAACAGCGTGCCCAGCCAACATGCCTAGGTGGGCCCTGCATGGGTTGTCAATGGGCGTGCTGGGCACAGATGGGCAGGGGCTCGAGGTGGGCTTTGGAGTGGGCGTGAGATGGGCCCCACATGGGCTAGATGCCCGGGGTTTTTTTTTAATGAAAAGATATCATATTTTGCCTAAAATAAAGTGTACATATTCAATAACTGACATAAAATTAAATTTAGCTGTCATTTTTTACATCTGAAAATTTGCAAAACTTAGCCATTTTCTGCGAGTGTGTGGGATTTACCACCGCGCATGCGCTTGCCGGTGCCTCTCACGAGATTTCGAACCTTCTTGCGGTAAATTGATCGGGCGCCATTTTCGGGCTCAACGGAATTTGAACATTAGTTTCTTCTCAATATACTACAGGTAATTGTTTCGTTGTACAACTAAGTATGTGCAGAAACGTACTTTAAAAAACCGGTTACACTAACACATAACTAATTCCAAGAATGAGCACATAGGTCACGTCAGATTTCGTATGAAAGTAGCCTAAAACTTAAAAGTAAAACATGGCGGGCAATTCAACACATTATCGAGGCTGGTCAATCGGTTCATCACTTTGAAGTGTTAGTTCCAAGTGTCGTAGTTACTGTGACTGTCATTTCAATGATTCTCTCAGTTTATTAAATAAATAAAAGTGATTTACTCAAACAACGCATTAACACAGTCATATTTAACAACACCAATGGACAGCCACATGCACACGTAGTTGGAAATTTTGTACCATAATATAGCATAGAGCAAGCATTTTTTAAAACAAACTAGTAATTGTTTATCACCTTTTTTATGTTAACTAAAGCATATGGACCTCCACAGAACAAAAACATTAAAACAAAATTAGTGTTTCATCATAAATATTCTTCAGGTGTGTTAACAACTATTGCAGAGTCCATAATAATGTTAATTAGTGTTGTTTAACTGTTCAGGCATGGTTTAATGAGTTTACTGCCAAATAATAAGACATCAAAATAATTTCGAGTTACGTCTCTTTCCACCTGTGTCGGTTTGCAGGTGCCCGTTTCATAAATCAACAGTAAATACGGGCATGAATTTAAAATTATGAAAATTCTGTAAATTGCTTCTTAAAACAATGTTCTTTGAAAAAACATACGTTTAAAACATGAACACGCTTGATAAAGTTTTAAAAAATGGTTGCCCATAATTGAATTTTTTTTTTAAATAACTTCTATTCACTTGTAAAAGACAATTGTTACGTATTCGCTTAGTTTTTTATTCCTAGATTATGCAAACATTCATTTTTTTTTATCATCATGTATGTGTTTAATGTAGTGGAGAGGGTACAAGCACGGCTAAACAATTCGACATATTTTCTGCAATAAGGCGAAAACGTGTTTAGAGTAACTTCCCTTTGGTTGCTCTATACTACATATTAATTTCGTATCTGATTTGGTAATTTTGTACCATAATCAAAATAAAGTAATACAATAAGCAGAAAATATGTCCAGCTAATAACAGATGCAGATAAATTACGATTTTATTTTAGCAGTCCTTAATCGCTGTATAACTAAAAAGTCTTTTCTTTATCTAAATGTTTGTGGGCGGCTTCCCCAAGCGCTACTACCAGTGTGGCCAATCTACGTCACAAAACAACGTAGTGACGTCTTTTTTTTCTTTTTTTTTTACTGAAATCGGTTGTAAACATTAGATATATTAAGTTTTTTCCCCCACCATGTTTCCTTCGAATGTATGTATTGCCGTTTTTGAGATTACCTTAGAAGAGTTTTGATAATGTTGACTACATTCAGCGTAACGGCACTCTTTTGAAGTAGTATCAAAAACGGCAATACATACATTCGAAGGAAACATGGCGGAAAACCATATGAACAATCTCTAGTTCTCTTAACTGTTGTAAACGCATGTCAAAATGTGCATACCTTAGGGGTCATCTCAGAACATCGATGTCTGATATTAGACGAAATTACTTTCGTTTGGGGGGAGTGGGATCAGAGACAGTATTAATTTATTTTTCCCTCCGTGTAATTGGACTGATGAAAACAAAAATGCTTCCAAGGAGTTACATCTAAGCAAAATGTGTTTTTGTATGTGTACAGTAATTACCTGCTTGTGGTGCTATGTAAGACATACCTGCCAGCCAAATACAGTCAGGTATATGACAACCTAGTGTCTTTAAATGCAGGTAAAGAATGAAGATTTGATTAAATTGTCTATAGAAATGTCGTCATAACAGCTAGCTAGTCTTGCTGCATTGATCGTCAATTGCAGTTGAACCATCTACAGCTTATTTATTCTCATCAAGTTATTTTTTTTCTAGATATTTTCATCTTGTTAATTAGTTTCAAAATAGGTAATTTCTTGCAGGCAAACACAGAGGTTTATTTCACTGTTAAATATGTTCTTGTATTGTATTATAGCAGCTTTGTTTTAAGTTATTTGCATCCATATTCCTTCAGTATTATTCCATCATAGGTGAATTAACTCATCAGAATGCTCTGGAGAAAATTTTTCAAGCTCTGGAGGCAATTAAGGAAACCCAAATGGTACAAGGCAGCATCCTCAAGTCTGTTCTGAGACAAATAAATGGGACAAATGAGGAGGTACAGCTCCCGGAGGAGGCCATGCTGCCCATAACAACATTAGAAGAATTTGATGCCTTTGAGACATACCTCAAACACAATGACTTCCAACAAAAAGTTGTGAGTGTTAACATATTTCTTTACACATTCGGTATTTGTTTAGGTAGGGCACAGTTTTTACATTTCAAGAAGACAGATAAACCTCAGTTATTTGTACTTTCTGTGATTTACATTCTGGAGAGGACATTAATAAAAAATGTGTACAATTTAAAACATTCAAACAGGGTCATGTGTAAAGCACCAGTCTTCACTTGTCCTGGACAGTAGTAAATAACACCAGCCGTATGTAGCATGCCGGACTTAATATTATTTTCATATTCTCTCGAATAGGTCATTGTACTGGCTGACGTTGTGGGCAGAACTTTAGATGAACCAGTGAAGAGGGCCATGCATTCGGAGAAACACGCCTGTGGGAAACTGTTTACCGTAAGTAAATCTGGATTGCTTCTTGTAAGACTAAGTTATCGCCTTTTCTATAGCCAATATTTAAATAATGTTGGTTTTAATCATTTGAGGACCTTGAGTAACTTTTTCGCATAATTTGAAGAGCTCACTCTTTGTGGGTCAAAGATACATGTACATTGCAAACTGATTAAAGATATCAACTATTGTGGTATTGTTTTGAGAAAGCTTTTGCAAAAATAAGCATCAATGGTTCATTTAATTTCATAGCTACTATAAACTCTTAATTTTCAGACAGCAAAGAAAATTTAGCAAATTTTTTTACCTGTACTTTGTTCAGGTTCAAACTTAGAATTGTTTTACTGTTCACTTGTTTATTCTGATAATGATTTAAAGATGTCCTACATTATTTTACTATTTCTTGTCTGTTTTACCATTTATGCAGGGGCTGTAAAGAGGAACACGCAGCTGGCGGCTTGTGAACGCCAACAGGTGGCTTCAGCTGTTAGCAAATGGCTTACTGGTGCCCGGGATAGAAATGGCAGACATGCAGCACGCGAAAAAAGATACAGAGAGAAGAGGGGTCAGAAAAGGCTATTCCAGGAGGACCATCAGCCTGAGACATAAACATGCACATGCAACTTGAACATTCAGTAACCTCAGTAAAAAAAAAGAGTAAAGTTTGTTTTATTTAACGACGCCACTGGAGAACATTGATTTTAATCTTATCATCGGCTATTGTCAAACATATGGTTATTTTGACACATTGTTTAGAGGAAACCCGCTGTCGCCACATAGGGATCTTTTATTTGCGCTTCCCATAAACAGGATAGCACAAACCATGGCCTTTGTTGAACCAGTTATGGATCACTGGTCGGTGCAAGTGGTTTACACCTACCCATTGAGCCTTGCGGAGCACTCACTCAGGGTTTGGAGTCGGACTCTGGATTAATAATCCCATGTCTCGACTGGTATCCGAACCCAGTACCTACCAGCCTTATGACCGACGGCTTAGACCACTGCGCCACCGAGGCTGGTCAGTAACTTCAGATTTTTATCTGTGTGAAGGAGGTTTACATTGAAATCATAGAGGAAGTAACGATGTGTTTTAATGATTCTAATATGTTTTCAAGATGTACAGTAAAATGATCCAGGGCTGGACCATAGGGTCAGTATATAACACTGACCGTCATGTTGGGAGTTGTCAATAATATAGTTGTTGAATAGTTTCATACCAACAAATTGTCAGTTAATAATGAAAAAACAAATTATGGTACGATAAGTGCAGAAACGGAGGTGTCTGGGTGGGCAACCTCCCACCTTTTTTTTAGTATATCGTCTTTATTATGACTGCAGTCTGTTAGCGTTCACTGTAAAATCTACTGTGACAAGCATAATGCAATGTTAATAATTACATGTAGAGGTCATAATTTGATCAAATTTTTCAAAATAATTGATCAAGTGCAACTGTGTGTAAGGTGAATAAAAATCAAAATAGGATAGGACAAAAACTGATAGTATAGTTTTCATATCATTTACCACTTATTATTAAAATTGAAACTCCAATTTGGGTGAGAGTAAGGAACCAGACAGAAAGTGCCATAAGAATCACTTGGACTGTGCACTAATCATAAATTTACTTGTTAATGTACATATGTATGTTATAGCCAATTTTCATGTAGGCAAGGATTAATGTTTAGCTTTTACTGAGCAATCTTTCTGGTTGGACATCAACGCTAAACGATCAGTATCGCAGGAAGTATTATTGTACCTATCCCTTGAGAGACCATGTACCTTTTAAGACCATATTTGTCAGGTCCCTATTGCTATCTTTGTTATGTTATTTGACATCCACTGAGAGACCACCTGCTTTATGTGACCACTATTGGACATGTCCTAAGGATGGTCTTTGAAAGGAGGGACTACTGTAACCCCCCCCCCCCCTTGTTTTTTGGTTCAGGGAACCACACTTAAATGTAACTTTACTATCTGTGATATCAAATGTAATATGAATATTTTTGATGTCTATTTCTGTAAATGTATTATCTTGCAACGTGTCCATTTATATATTTAAAAAACAATAGTTGACCAATCAAAATATGTGTAAACAAACGGTAAAAGATGCTTTGTCCCAAATGATTCCTTTTTGAAACATTTTCAAATGTGGTTCTGAAGTTTACATTAAATATTTGAGAATATTACAGAGCTTCTTCTGTCTTTAATTAATTATAATATAAATTCATGTATATATCATAACATGTAAATATATAACTGTGGCACTTACTATTGTCACGTCAACAGGGAGAAATGTGTTGCATAATTTTAATTGTGTATATTGTATGCATATATACCTATTGTATCACTTGTTTGATATTTTAATTAAATCATTATATTGACCTGCTGTATTTACTTTTCTGTCATTAAAGAGTGAAATTTCCTCAGAGGTAATACATGCAGAAAATTTGTAATCATCGTGACCAACATTTCTCTCCTAGTATGTAACCTGGCTTTTCTTTGAAATGGCTCATGATATATCATATTCTCTGCACTGGTTACAAATTGAGGGAATTCTTTATTTCTCCCTATGTCATGTACTTTTACTTTACACAATGGCGTGTGACGTCACAGCTTACTACGGTTTTACGATATCGTAGCGTTAAGATTGCTTTGAAAATCTCTAGCCAGGATCTTTTGGAGGCTTGTCCAAAGCCAAGGCCTTCATCCAATGTCATAGTGGATGGTTTAATTTGTGGACTAAATGCTTGATTCATTGTCAACTTTTGATGTAAGTTTATTAATTAAGAAAAATATTGCCGCATCAAATGCATAGTTTTAAGACAAGCATAAATCTGGTCATACGGTGTCTTTGATTTACACGCCAATTTCTTGATTAATAACTAAATACGTTTATATTTAGCATCATTGAATTTTATATTCAATATCAATGAATATTATATTCAACATTAATGAATAATGAAGTAAACTTTTTCCGCGTATTAGGCCAATCTATATTTGTTACGTTGAAGGGCTAAGCAGGTTTTTTTGTCGAGAAAACAACCATCATTTGATGCAGCAATATGTAAAGTTTCTAATATTCTACACGGGATTGGCATCGCAAAATAGTTATGCAATTACATGACAGGTTCATCAAAACAAAGCTTATATTAAGAAAGCCGCCTGAGAATGACGTTATATATGTATAAAATTGTACAATTATTATCTTTTCAAAACAAAAACGAACTCTGTAATCTTGGTAAATATCTCAAACAGGCAGCACATTTACGTTCTCAACTCATTTGGACGTCTATCCTCTAAATACATAATCTCTCATGTACATATTTCTGTTTACGTATCATTGTATATTGTATGCCTATGAGCCGCAAGGTTTAAAGCAAATAAACTATACTATATATCTCAATACTGACGAGGAATGAGAAGGATGTAGACGCTTGATCAGTTTGATTACCATCTGAAGACCTTGCTTAGAAAATTATGGACAAAACCACTGTGTAGGAAAGACCTAGACCTATACCCCCCCCCCCCCCCCCCCCAATTATTATGATTAGAAATTAATATTATCAACGCATTGTATTAACTGTAAGACATTTAAATAGCTCTTTCATTCAGGTTTATTTGCTGTCATAATGCGTGTATTCGAAAATACTAAAAGTCATATTTATATGATATTAAACGAGCTTTCATTTCGTTTCATGTTTATATGTCCCGATTGAAAGAATTTTCATTTGTCACGAACTTTAGAAATTGTAATGCCCGTTGCACCGATGTTGACAAAACCTATCCCATGAACACATGGAACACTTAAATGTTTTTCGAGATGTTTATATACAATACCTGTGGGTGAATGTTTACGTTGGTACCAGTAAGATCTATGCCGAACTGTCCTTTAGGTCCACAGTGTGCTTGCACTCCGTTACGGTGTGGCGTATAGCAATCAGCCGCTTCGCCGTACTGGGCGGGGGTCAGAGGTCCCACAGCAAACGTAGTGTCCTGCACTATGGTGAGTTTCTAACAAAACAAAATGCAAACTGTCTACTTACAGAAGTAACAGAGAAGCTAGTATAGACGACATCATTTCATTCATTCGTTTTGGTTGGGGGTTTTTTGGGGTTTTTTTGTTCACGCTTTATATTTAATTAGCCTGTCTAATTGCTTTGCATCTCAGTGGACCCACTGGGTCCTTTCCCAGTAGCCACGGCTAATATAATAAATTTAAAGACTGTGTTATAACATTATGCTGTCCTGTGTGTGATAAAGTTTAATTACTAGTACATATAAAAGATCAATTGCTGTTAGTGGTAAAATGTAATGAGTTTCCTCTGATCAGAGTGGGTTTTCATTAGGGATGACTATAGGCGGTCACTTTTACTATTGCAATAGTATTGCGATAGTTAAACTATTATTGTGATAGTCTTGCAATAGTGAATAGAATGAATGAATGAATGAATGAATGAATGTTTAACGATACCCCAGCACGAAAAATACATCGGCTATTGGGTGTCACAAGAGACACTGATTATCGCAATATATCGATAGTTCGTTACACCACTAGTTTTCATCAAATGTAGTTTTGAACTGAATCCCAGGTGTAATATATTGAGTCAAAATAAAAACTTCACAATCTAAAATTTGAATATAGTCAATGAATGTTGAAAGCTGGTATTTTTCAGGAATAAATATTGTAATGGCAATGTCTACACTCCATTTGAAGCCCATCACAGCCCACGTGACCCGATCCATAGCACGTGCACAACACCATTGAGACAAAGGTGGTTTTGCACGTGCCACTGGTCACGTGACTAAAATACCACACGTGTTTTCATCCTTACTTGCTCACAGTAGTCAGACACAACGAAAAAACACATTAAAACGATGTTTGTTACGACCTGTTTCGATGCCACGCCTCACAAATGTGAAGCGTGAACGTGCCGTCGGCATGCTGCACGCGGGAACGTCAGTAACTGATGTTGCATGGGCGTTGGGTTGCAGTCGACGGGCAATTTATGATTTGCGGACACGTGTATGACAAACGGGCACCACAGCCGATCGCCCCCGACCGGGTAGACCACGTATGACGTCATAGGCAGATGACCGTCATATTGTGTTACGTCATTTCCGCAACCGTTTCATGACAGCCACAGCAACTAGTAATGAACTTTTCAGACGTCGGGTGTCCGCGCAAATGATCCGAAATCGGCTGCGAACCGCTCACCTCCACGCACGGCGGCCATATGTTGGACCCACTTTGACCCAGTTTCATCGACATCAACGTCAAATGTGGGCACAACGCCACTTGCGATGGACTCAGAGGGAATGGAATAGAGCCGTGTTTAGTGATGAATCAAGATTCACACTGCGATTGGCCGATGGCAGGCAGAGAGTTTGGAGACGACATGGTTAACGTCATGCTCAGTGTTGTGTCAGTGAAGTTGACAGATTCGGAGGCGGGAGTGTAATAGTTTGAGGTTTTTTGTGTGGACATGGGACGTTCTCAACTTCTTGTCATCCGTGGCAACCTCAACGCTGCTGCATACCGCGACCAGGTGCTGGCCCAGGAACTTGTGCCCTTCATGACAGCTCATGGTCCAGGCGTGATCTTCCAGCATGACAACGCTAGACCCCACACGGCCATCTTGACAAAGGATTACCTGAGGAACGCGGGCATCAATGTCATGGATTGGCCTTCAAGGTCGCCCGACCTGAATCCCATCGAGTACGTCTGGGATGTGCTGGGAAGATGCCTTCGCACTCTCAGGAACCCTCTACAGACTTTGCAGGAACTTGGTGCCTCATTAGTGGAACAATAGTGCCGTATCCCTAATGCAGTCTTTACACGCATCAGGCAGTCATTGAGGATGCGTTGCCTCGCAGTTGTGGGTACACATGGAGTGCACACGCGCTACTGAACCTGTGATTTCATCAGACGACCCTGTTTGTGAATTACCATTTTGACTGTTTGTGGTTTTGACAATGCTGTGGGCGCATCGAACACATTTTTGACTCAACATTTATTCCTATTCTTTCTTTGGACGTTCTACAATAAAACATACCTTATTTAACACGTTCTTCTGTCATATTTGCTAATTAGCCAAGATGAAACGGTTGTGAAGTTTTTAATTTGACTCAGTATATATTAGATAACTTAGACATCTGGGCCCAGTTTCACAAAACATCGTAAGTCTAGTTTTGCACGTAAACGTAACTCTACGACAAAACCACAATTCTTATTACTATTATAGTTCAACACATATAGTTAAAAGAACACATATTTAATTTTCTTTTGTCTTTAAACTACTGCAGCTTCCGTAATGATGTTATCTTCTTCGTGAAATTGATGCCAAACACGTGCAAACGCACGACCGGCTAGTAGCAGACGTAAACTTGCGAAGTTTAGTGAAATGAGCCCGAGAGCCCCGTTCCACGAAGCGATCTTAACACTAAGATCATCTAAATTGCATAACACCGACCTTATGCGCTTATGGTGATCTTAGCGCTAAGATCATGGAACTGGGCCCCGTTTTACGAAACGATTTTAGCACTAAGATCTCCTTACGTACATAACTACCTTATGCACTTAAGGTGATGTTAGCGCTAAGATCGCTTTGTAAATCTGGGCCCAGGACTCGGGGCTGTACCAAGCGTAAATGATACGAGATACAATATTTAGAGAGTTTAAAATTTCTCTACGTAATAAAAAGTATCTAGGTCGGTAAAATCCCTTTTCACGGTTGTGCTTCGCGCTTTTATGCGTAGAAGACTGTCCACACGTCACTTTTGTCTAGTAAATGAACATGCAATTAACAGCGAAGCAATATACATTAAGTCACTGTGTTAAAGAATATCATGAAATTTTTCGAAGATTTCTATGAAATCATTAATTCAAAGCAGGTATGTTTTTAACCATTGTGCAGTACTAACTCTACCTCGGTTTCATACAACACATATATACAATTTTCCTTGAATCAATTAATCCAGTATTTTCCTGTTAACACTAACAAATTACAAGAAATGAACATATATTTAAGAATCCAGTACTTACAGATGTTTTGTGTGCATTTCTAATACCACACGTCAACGTGAGAAAAGTGGAAACCTTAAACTGTCTTTTTTTCTTCTTTTTTTTGGTTAACTACCTCACACGTTTCACGGACGTTTCGCGTACGGACATCTTAAACTCTCTAATACCAAAAATCACACTTTTTGGCTTAAAAGTGCACGTTCTGTCTGTCTGACAAAAGCCGTATGTTACTGTACATTTTGTTTTACTGTTCTCCGCAACCCACCCACCCAGTTACCCACCCACAACTATTTTAGGCTAGGTCCGGCTCTATACATACCTGAACATCCAGTCGAATTTTATTGTACATCGTACTTCCACTCTCTGGAGAACTAATCGGAGTAACACTGCCACTACAAGAAGGATTTTCCACCCCAGGATAAAATCCTTCGTTTGTATTTTGTAGTTCCAAAAACTCGACAGGCGTCGAGGACATGTTATAGCAAAATACTTTCAGCACCTTGTCACCCATAAGTGGAGGGTATAAATCGTACAGTCCATCGGGCGATCTGGGCTTTGCTTCCTTCACTTGCTGGCACGTCTCAGGAGGGTCTGGAAGTACAGAAAGGAAATATTATATTTGTTTAATAACACGCCAACTTATTCTGTATTTATTGGCTATTGAGAAAGGAAAGGTATCAATTTTAGTATTGTTATAATACATTTATATTTTATATTTAAACATTTATAACGCGTATTGCGTGAGAAAAACCTTCAAGATTGACAACCGCCTAAGCACACTGGTACGCACTGCAACAACACGCCGGATTATGGGGGGGGGGGGAATTCCCAGTTGCACGGACACCCCCCCCCCCCCCCCCCCGGCTAAGAATGAATGCAAGTAACTGTATTAAGTAACGCTGATGTACGCATCAGTTTGAAACAGTTCACAATAAACACACACGCACACACACACACACACACACTCACACACACTCACGCACACGCACACGCAGACGCACACAAACACACACAAGCGCATGCGCACGCGCACGCACACGCTCACGCACACGCACTCGCACACACACACACACGAACACACGCACACGCTCACGCTCACACGCACACGCGCACACACACGAACACACACACACACACGAACACACGCACACGCACATACGCACACGCACGTACGCACACGCACGCACACGCACGCACGTACTTACACACACACACACTCACACGCACGCACGCACGCACGCACGCACACACTCACATACACTCACACGCGCGCGCGCGCACGCACACACACACACACTCACACTCGCACACGCACTCGCACACGCACACTCACACACACACACACACACACACACACACACACACACTCACACACACACACACACACACACACTCACACACACTCTCGCTCTCTCTCTCTCTATCTCTCTCTCTCTCTCTCTCCATTTCTCTTTGTCTATCTGTGTTTTTCTTATTTTACCTAACTCTCCCTCCATCTCCCTCCCTCTCTCTCTCTCTCTCTCTCTCTCTCTCTCTCTCTCTCTCTCTCTCTCTCTCTCTCTCTCCATTCTCTCTTTGTCTGTTTTTCTTATTTTACCTAACTCACTCACTCTCTCTCTCTCTCTCTCTCTCTCTCTCTCTCTCTCTCTCTCTCTCTCTCTCTCTCTCTCTCGCGCGCGCTCTAGTTATATACAGTTATATAGTTAGATAGTTATATATATACATATGAATAATTAATCAGTGTTTTTATTATGAGATATGACAATTACCAAACGTTTGACATCCAATTGTCGATGATTAATAAATCAATGTGCTCTAGTGGTGTCGTTAAACAAAACAAACAATTTTTTTTTGTAATAATGAGATATGAAATGACTAACATTGAAAACATTTATTTGAACATTTCCCTTGCATCTGTGAGTCGATATTAACAAACTAATGATATACAGTCCTAGTGTCGTGTTAAACTAAATACCTTTTAATGGGACAATGCGAATGTCGCCCACTGGCCTACAACCGCCGCAGTATCCTCCACAATTGACGTGAACTACCTGACCTCCGGAAGTTCTCACAATATCCTGGATTGAATCAGTTCCATATGTTTCCCACTTTTGCTGAAAATAACGATGATGATGGCAAGTAATAGTTGAGCTAATCGTTTTATATGTTGGGTAAGTTCGGTCTTTTTCGATGAAAATTGCGTTCACGTATACCGAGTTCTGCTGTATTATTCCTTTATTTGATGATGCACCCCTCCCTAGAAACATCCTACAGCCGCCCCTGCATTTGAGATTCAAAGCGCTAACCTGGGAACATAACTCCTATGTATAGGCTGTCTAGAACAGATCGGTCAATTTTATGTCCAATTTTTTAATATAAAGTATATTGTATCTACATGTATACGGGTGGGGTTTTTTTACAATAAAGGGACCAATTGATGAGTCAGTATGTTAAGTTATCCTACAATGAAATACTGAGGCCCTACACATCACTGTTTGGTTTGTGTAGATGCATATGGGTCACACCTAACTTTGTAGAGCATTTCAGGTCTCTCATTGCAATACAAAGTGCAGTCGATTAGTGGGTCAAATTAGGGTACTTTTTACCGTTATAGATTTCCATTTTCACTAAAAGCATCCTATTGTTGTGAAAATGTATTCAACATGTTTTATGTTAAAATGACGGTAGTTTGCAGAGAATTCAATTTTGTTTAAAATGTGAGTTATGTTATAAAAATTGGTCTTCGGATTCAAACGTTATTGCAATGTATGTAAATGTACTAGTTCGTTATGCTTTTTAAAAATCTATACCTCATGCTATATGTACATTACGTCTTTAAAAATAAGTGAAATTAAATCATGTTGACTGAATTTTCTCACAAATAATTAGTATTTATGATTTAGGGATAAAAAGTGCTATATTTTTTAATGTTACAAACATTTTACAAAATTAAGGTAACTTATAGGTTTGTCACAAAAAATATGTAGTGTCCGTAACCATCTAATAAATTTTGACTATCAAAATAATTCTACATCTATTTGAGGGTCACAAGTCAGATGTCCGGAGAAACTCTGCAAAGTAATAGAAATGTGAAGTAGCTGAAGGTTTTGAAAATAATACACACTGAACGTGGATTTGTAGTGTCTGTAACTGTAGTGTCCGTAACCTTTCAAAAAGCATCATTATAAATTTAAATACTTTATAAAAAATACCAAAATATGTACTTAATTTTTTTATTATTATTATTTTATAAGGCTACAACATGTTAAATAAGAACAAACATAAATAATATAGCTGAATTTGTAATTGTTATTTTCATCCAGCATTGACCCTAAAAATAACAAAATTATGACTAGCAGAACATTGCTCATGCTGAAAATATTTCTGAAATGTGTTGAGTGTTTAGCTCATTTTTAGGTCGGATCAGAGTGTATAACGTGCACATTCAGAGCAAACTGATGTAACTTGCATAAACAATTAAGTTCACAATGAGACATAACACTGAAGATGTAATCTTACTAATAACACACTACTAGGGGTGCTTTACATTCAGTAAGGATTCTTTGTAGTGTCCGTAACAAAACAATTCATATAGAAACTTTGTGGTAAAATGTAATTTGCCCACAACTAAGTGATTAAAAGTCAACAGTAATACCAATAGTATAGAGATTTCATATGATAATGATATATGTTTGCAAATTACAATTTTATTGCATATATTTTTAGAGTTTAAGCTGAAATGTGAAAACAAATCAGTGAAATCTTTTCATAACATTTATTTTTACAACAAATCATATATAGTAAACAAATTAAGTTATACTGAAACATAATACAAGTAACAATCCTGATACTTACATCTGAAATGTTAACATTTTGAAAATAAATATGTTGAGTTGATTGGTTATGGACACTACCAGATGTCACATCCAGCCATAAACAGTAGATTTGCAGCTGATGAAATGGAAACCATTAATAATCATCTAAAACATTTTAAAACTGTATTATTTAAATATCGGAAATGTTATATGTTTTGTTTAAAACATTTTATAGTTATATTCGAAGCTGAATGACTTTGTTCAAATTTATGTTTACCATTGGCTTTATCAAGGTTACTGTTTACTTGGTGTTACCAAAGTTACCTTTTATTTTCTCTCAGTTTCACGAACATTTTAAGCTAAAGAATGCACATTAATACTTTTTTGACAGCGTATATGTTTACATACTGTGTATGTACATTATGATTTTATATCTAAAACCCAGGTTTTGTTTGGTATTGTCTATAACCAAATATTATTGACTTTACTATTTCAGGTTCTTTGCCTGTCTAAGCTGAGTGTAAATAGTATATTGTTCCTTTAAAATAACCCTATTACAAATAGTTGGAAATGGAATTATAATTTTAAGATATATCTCAGCACAACTGACAGTTTTGTGTTATTTCTTACATTCATATTTATTAGTCACGTGATGCATAAGAGCATACATGGTTTTTAACATTCAGTTTAATCTTACATAAAATAAATATTATGTTTACAATTGTTCATGAATCGGACATCCTGGTAAATAAATACCACAATATTATATGGATGAAGTGCATTTATGTTTTGTTATATAAGATTGTAGTGTCCATAAACTTAAGGTGAAAAAGAAAGAAGCTACTGCCATAAGCATAAATTTGGAATTATAAAGCCCATTGGTACTTTTTCCAGTAGTGAAATGGACATACTTTTATTGAAATAAACTTTAGTTAGATCTACCATGAACTGTTACAAACAGAAATGAAGTGTGAAACACTTTATGGTTATGGCATACCATTATAGTAAACGTATGGCAGAGATCAAATATTTAAGTTTTACAACAAATATTACACCATTAATTTGTTGGAATACATTATAAGAAGTAAATAAACATTAATTTAGTTTGTGTTTTTGTATTATTTTTTAATATATATTTTGGCATGGTGTTATAATACCAGTGTAGTGTCTGTAACCACCCTTTGTTGACAGATGAAAGAGTAATAACGTTTTTGTCAGTGATACTTGGTGAAGGAAAGTTTGGAATTACAAACTAAACATACGACATCAGAAAAATATAAGTTTTGAGTACCACAATTAAACTTTATTTTTGGACCCATATGGAATTGAATGGTGTCCTTTATTGTAAACAAGCCGATATTATAAGACATTGTAACAGGGTACGTGGTAAGGTGAATTTGAAGATTTGGATCTCTTGGATGTTCGCTCATGATGATGCTAGTTTTTTCTATGACTGCAAGCTAGGCATGTTCATTGTCCACGGTACAGACGTCAGTTCTTGTATCTTTCCGTTGTGGTAAAGCGCTCGCTTGGTGCGCGGTCAGTCTGGGATTGATACCCGTCGGTGGGCCCATTGGGCTATTTCACACTCCAGCCAGTGCACCACGACCGTAGTATGTGCTATCCTGTCTGTGGGATGCTGCATATAAAAGATCCGTTGCTACTAATGGAAAAATGTAGCGGGTTTCCTCTGTAAGACTATATGTCAAAATTACCAAATGTTTGACATCCAATAGCCGTTGATTAATAAATCAATGTGTTCAAGAGGTATCGTTAAACAAAACAAACTTCAACTGTTCATTGTGCCACAGATCGGTCAGTTTTAAGTACAACATAATAATAAAGTATACTGTAGCTATAATATAAGACCTTGTGACTGGTTTCAGGTCATGTGGTAAGATGAAGTTGAAGATTTGGATATTTCACAATATCTTTTGCATTGCTCGTTCTATGACTGCAAGCTGGGCATGTTCATTGTCCACGATAATTTGACGACTCTTTTAAATTATTATTATTATTATTATTATTATTATTAAATGAAATATTACAATAAAATGTTCATCAGTGTTATGAATACCATTTCCTAAAATGTCATGATTGTTATCCTTATTTATCGACAAAGAATTACTTTAAAAAAATAGCACATGTTCTGGGCCCCGTTCTACGAAGCGACCGTAGTGCTAAGATCACCTGAAGTGCATACGGTAGTTATACACTTGAGGTAAACGTAGGGCTAAGATAGCTAGCTTCGTGTAACGGGGCCCGGGTTTCTATGACATAGATTTGTGACCATGATACAAGCTTTCAAACTCCAAGGCCAAAATAACAGGGGGCGCTTAAAGTGACATACCTTAGTTTTTAAACACTATGATGTATTTTTCACTATTAAAGCCGGGTTTGATCATTTAACTTAGAAGTACTAGTCTTACATTTTATTATTTAGAATATTCATTTTCGTACACCTGAAGTGGTTCTGGTCATCCAGGGTTTTTTAGTACCCCAAAATGGATTTTCATAGTTCTAAAAACGTTCGTTCGTCTGAGAAGTAATGGTTATGAAGACACGCTGTAGTTACTGTTATATGGTATTTCCCGGTTTAAACATCACAGATTTTAGTTTTTCTCTGTTATAACCGTATCCTAATGTATTACAGGTTTGTAGTTTAACTAAATTTTATGTCCATTGTCACGGACTGAAACTAGGGCCTACGCCTTTAACTTTTCGTTCAATGTTTTTTATACATTTAATACCTGTGGATGAATTTTTACGTTGGTATTGGTAAGATCAATGCTGAAATATCCAATGGGTCCACAACTTGCTTTTACTCCATTACGATGTGGCGTGTAACAATCAGCCGCTTCACCATACTTGATCAGAGTCAGAGACTCCTTAGCAAATGTAGCGTCCTGCACTATGGTGAGTTTCTAAAAATATAAAATACACAAACAGTCTACCTACAGTTGTAATAGAGATCCTTCTACGGACTAGGGCCTCCATGAGTCCAAACTATTTGACTTGAGTACTCGAGGTTCAAACTCGACCCGGACCCGAATACCCGACGTTTAAACTAGATGACAATGGAATAAAGGAATAAAGTAAAACAGCATTATACATCTTATTTCCAGGGGGGGGGGGGGGGGGGAGGGGGGGGGGGGGGGGGGGGGGGGGGTTGAGACGTAGCCTAGTGGTAAAGCGCTCACTTGATGCGCGATCGGTTTAGGGTCGATTCCCGTCGTTGGCCCCACTGGGCTATTTCTCGTTCCAGCCAGTCCACCACGACTGGTGCAACAAAAGGCCGTGGTTTGTACTATCCTGTCTGTGGGATGGTGCATATAAAAGATCCCTTGCTGCTAATCGAAAATAGCTCATGAAGTAGCAACAGTTCGAGTTATTCGCGGTTCGATTTATTCACGATACGTTTTACAAGTAGTACAAGTACGCCAATTATCATACAACTATTCTAAGAGCAAGACATTATATTTTTTAATGGTCATTTGTAAAATAATTCTAAATATAAAATTATATTTTAACTAGAAAGCAAAAATTGCATTTTTACCATGCCATGTTAGCGTGTTGGGTCTGGAATACTTGGAATTTGAGTTCAGTTAGTTGGCAAACTAATTTGGGGACGAGAATTCTAGGGATAGTCTCTCCGGTATTTAAAAAAAAAAAAAATTAAATCCAGTTGTTGTTAGAAGCATTCTGGCGTACATAATATATGGATGTGACCGTGCCATGCACACATAATAGAAATCTAAAAGAAAAATATATGTCAAAACATATTTTTGTAATGTTTATTATTACTTTGATGATGTCAAATCTTTGATGAGAAGTGTATATATATATATTTTTAAAGTATGGATTACTCGATATAAGCACAAATACATAATATACAGGCCTACTGTTGATTATTTAACTCAACACAAGTTACATAAAAAGCTTTATTATATAACATTTAGTGAAATATCTTAAAATATCAGTGACTCAGTGACGATAACACATTTTCGTTTGAAATTTCACTATTTCACTCTAGAAGGTGTTATCGTCACCGTAGAAAGTGATATCTTCACTGTAAGAAAGCCGGGACTATTTTGCTGACGGCATTTTAGAAATAAAGGTAAATTGCCAAAAGTTATATAATAAATAGCGCGACGAGTGTGATATGATTGCAAACTTCACAAGATGAGATATAAATCATACTTGACAAAAAAACCATGAAATATAATCTATATCACTGATTTAATAAAAAAGATAAGCAAGTACATGCACATAATATATAATAGTGAATTATTTAACTAGTTATTATTTTTATTTTATTTTTTGCTTGTACTGAAAGTGAAAAAATAAATCCGCAAAGACTTATTTAAAAAAACAAAAAAAATGCAAAGTAGTTTGCGTACATTGTAGTTCAGAAACTGCGGACGATTTCGTCCCGATAAAAACTTACGGAAATTAGCGATGTTGAATCGTTTTAAATTAATATGACGGATATTGGGCTCCATTTTATAATTCTTCAAGTTATCACGTGTTTACTTTTTTTTTCAATTTTGACAACTGGAACGAAACATACTTAAAGTGTTGACATCTAATAACCAATTATTAATAAATCAATGTGCTCTACTGGTGTCGTTAAACAAAACAAACTTAAACTTTACTCTAAGAGTACATGTCAAAATTACCCCAAAATGTTTGACATCTAATGTTAATGTCAATGTGCTCTACTGGTGTCGTTAAACAAAACAAACTTTAAACTTTACCCTAAAACTATATGTCAAATAATTACCCAAAATGTTTGACATCTAATAACCAATTATTAATAAATCAATGTGCTCTACTGGTGTCGTTAAACAACAACAACAAACAACAACAACAAAAACCTGTAACTTTACCTACCTGAATATTTATTCTAATTTTAGCGTACATCGTACTGCCAATCTGGAGTGAGTTAATCTTCTTGTCAGTGGCACCGCACGTGGGATTCTCAACATCGGGATAATTTCCATCGTTCATATTTGGGAAGTCCAAAAACTCGACAGGCGTCGTGTCCATTTCATAGCAATAGACTTTCAGTCGCTCACCCTTCATAAGTGGTGGGTATATATCAAACAGTCCATCACGTGACATCGGATTTGCTTCTTTGACTTGTTGACACGTCTTAGGAAGTTCTGGAAGGAAAGGAAATGTTTTTATTTAACGACGCACTCAACACATTTTATTTACGGCGTCCAGGAAGGAAGTTCTGGAAGTACAGAAAAGGAAATAATATTTATTTAATAACATGCCAAACCATCGGTTATTTATTGACTAATAGGAACGGAACCATAGGCGTACGGGTTCCCATCTCTGAAAGGGTAGCAGGCTGGTTTTTGACCGAATTAAACGAAAATGCCCGAATCTGGATAACATTTATTCATATTAGCATTACTGTCAAACAATTATATAGGGTTGCAAATGACTCAATACGCGTTTTTACATGGATTGTAATTAATTTTGCGGGTAGAATTATGGAAATATATGGTAAAAATATCCCAGGTTAGCACCTCCTATCCACCACTCCTCCACCCCCCACCCCGTCTCGTACACATATGAATGGCACGTTAATTTATAGGTTCAGTAGTATAGTTATAATATTTAAATATTTAAAACCTATCATCAACTTTTTTTTTTGAGGGGGTTGTCTCTGGTGTGTATAGCGGACAGGAAATGAAAAAGCTAAAGTTTTGAAATTTATGGTACAAATGAATATATGTATATTGATTATTGCATGAGCTGCAGTGCCATACGGAATTTATGAAACGTGTTTGGGAATTGTTTTATTCCCCGAGCGAGGGCGAGGGGTATAAAACAATTTCCAAACGAGTGTCATAAATTTCGTATGACACTCTCGCGAATATTATAATTTATTTATTACCAACAATCTTCAATTTCTAACAAACGATAGATATGATTGTGCAATCGCTTCACAATCGATGTTAATAACATTCAGCGATGTCAATTACAGTGACGTTGAATGATGTCAATATCATAGCCGTGACTGTCACAAGCTTGCAGTTGCTATAGCAACTATAAATTAAACAATAATTATAGTGCCATAACAGTTTTCATAGGGAATAACTAGTTAATGACGTCGGATATCTGCTTTAACAGGATATAAAGCAGATATCCAACGTCATTAACTAGTTATTATCTTTATCCTGCAGACCATAAACATTAAGGGGAAAAGCTATTATTTCTGCTATTTCAGCCACATTGTACGATTACCTAGAGATCAAATGAGCGATTTTGTAATGTAGGCTATGCATGTGACATCACATCAGTGACGTCAAAAGTAATATCCTGCTAGTAGCAGGATATGACTTTGCTTTATCCGTCATCATAGAAACAGTGGTTGCAGGATAAAAGTTATTATTATGACCCATACCATAAAGATAGCGTGGAACATAAGATATTTATATAACCTTTTATTGTAGACCACGTATACCATACATATAAATATTATATTATTTACTTGGACATCCTGCCTTTTTTATCTTTGTATTATTGTTATCGATACATTTTATATTACTTTGTATACAAGGTGAGACGTAAATAAAGAACACATGTTTGTCTGACTATGAACCTTACCTATACACTCATTGATGTCCATGGAATAACCGGTTTGACAGGTACACGTAAATGAACCACCGGTATTAGAGCAGATAGAGTTAACACCGCAGTTATGACTTCCATCTTTACATTCATCTTTATCTGAAAATAGATCCTCATACTACTAATACTATTACCCACTATTACCACTACTACTACCACTACTACTACTACTACTACTACTACTACTACTACTACTACTACTACTACTACTACTACTACTACTACTACTACAAATGGCGTAGGAATTTCCCCAATTTATTTTATTTTCCCCACTGATTTATTTTGACACTGATATTTATTTTACAGGTCTGGGTTTTCCTCGGCGTTTTTTCCTCTGTGGCTACGCCCCAGACTACTACTACTACTACTACTACTACTACTACTACTACTACTACTACTACTGTTACCGGTGTGTGTGCGAGGGCGACTCATAGCGAAAACAATTCAAATATACGTGTACCTATGTGAATAGTGCTATTTGATTCATTCGATAACTAATGCCATGTTCATATACAAGTATGTTCGATATGTGATGCGTGATAATAATATCATGAGAGGTTTTATTAAATTTTATCTTAGATATATTTCGGAATTAGTTGTCTATGATAGTATATAAAAAAACAAATATTGATGAATTATCACATTTTAATAATAATAAAAAAAACCCACAACCATTATGATATTGTTAGCAACACTGTTTTAAGAAAACGAAATTTAAAGTATACATGTACGAGTGTGTAAAACTAAACTATGTACAAATCATAGTCCACACTTAACACGCCTAGAATTTGATGAAAGTCGCCAGTTTTTATGATTTGTAAACTATTTTGCATTCTTATATAATATGTCTCTATTGTCTGTTCAGGGCCGTACTAGGATTTTTGTTAGGGGGGGGGGGGGGGGGGTAACTGAGTAGTTAATAGTCTAAAACTCCTTAAACGGTTAGATGTATTTTTCGTGCTGAGGTGTCTTTAAACATTCATTCATTCACTCATTCCTTAAACAGTTAAGAAGAGAATTTTCTTTAAGTTTCTATAATTTTTTCTGGATTTTTTCCCCGCTAGCTACGGCCCTGCTGTTACAGCATAACGTCAAATTATAATCATTCAGCGCTCATTTACTCGGACATCTCATTGTTTTGCAGACGAAATTTCAGTATTAGGCGCAATTCGATAAAAATATATTTTATCAGTCAAGGTGGAATCGTTTTTATCAGCTTAATACATCTGCGAAATGTTCCACTTTGTACAAAGTTTTGGTTGATAGTTTAAATATGCAGCATTACTTGATTAAATCAATCCCAAATGTGTATAAAGTATGTATTACCAAATTAAGACTATCTGCACATACCTTAGCTATTGAAACTGGCCGATATAGAAGTATTAATAGATCTGAGAGAGTTTACCTATTATGTAATAGTGAAAATGTTGAAGATGAATATCATTTCGTACTATGTTGTCCTGCATTTAGTTTTATAATAGTCCAGCGGCTAAGGCCCAACATTTTAGTGAATCATTCACTTTTTCAGGAAAAAAATTAACTCACTCTGGTGGCCGCCATTTTGAATTTCTGTGATATGTGAAGTGGGACAACATACAACCTGTACATTTGGTCACTGTGACCTACGTTTCACGGTCTACTGCACATAACAGTAAATCCTTGTCCGGACCATATCTTGCATACAGAACCACACCGGTACTCGTGTTATTGGTGTTGAAGTGCCATATATTTGTAGTCAGTGGAAACACTTGTACCCAGGTTGTTTGCATTAGATCACATACGCTATTCTTGATAGCTTTCTGTGTACATTAGGAACAAGATTACACTTTCATAGGTTCCGATGTTTTATTTTCTGCAAATGATCTGAATACCAATATGGCCAACATACGATCATCTACTTCTTACATGCACCAATAGGTTAATACCGGTAGGTCCCTACAATATGGCTATAGTCATTGACGCAATGTTTCTATCTTGCTTAGATTTCGCGATATTCATTATAATGTTTTGGAATCACGGTTCAATGTTTAAATCAAATATGGCGAACATATGACCTATGTTTTACATGAACCATTAGTGCCATAGGTCTCTAAAATATTGGTATAATCTTTGGAACAATGGTTGTATCTGGCTTAGATATCGAGACATTCATTGAAAATGTTTACATATGACGGCCATCTTTAAATCCAATATGGCGGACATATGACCTACTAGTATTTTGTATATACACCAGCAGATGCATAGCACCTTAAATATGAATGTATGAATTTAAATCATTACTGATGGTGGCCATTTTTGAAAATCTAAATGGCGGCCACCAGGGGTTAGTTATTTGTTTTGTGTCCAGGTTTTAAATTGACCTCACTATGCCATAGAACACCTGTGCCAAGTTTCATGTTTTCTTGAACAAGTGAACGATAGTTTGGCGTAGCCGCTGGACTATAAGAACAAAAAATATATAACACGCTTGTACTGGTTTAGACCGTCTATGTTTAAGTGTATATAGTTGCTTAACTATTCAGATGTAAAAATGCTTTGTAATCTTGGAAAATATTTGGTCAAAGACTTTAAGTACAGACATTTTGTAATTGGATAATTTATTAATATACATGTATGCTCCAATTGTCTAGTTATATTCTCTGGTGCACGCGGGTGTTAATTCAACAACAATATGTCAACTCCCAGGCCACAAAAAATGTCAACAGCATTAACAATTATGCAGTGGCAAGTGCAGTGCAAAAAAACCGAGAAGAAATGTGTGATATCCTCACAGGAAATAATACATCGCGGTCACTTAATATATCTAGAGATTCGAACTTCACTAAACAACACAATGAAAAACATCCACGATTAGCAACAATGACGTCACATGCACCGTCTCCTCACGTATAAAACTTGGATGAACTACCTACCGGATTATTCAGTGGAGTGATGATTTATGGAGGCACATTTAATATAAACTTCAACTTTTCAGCAACGATTAATTCTATGAACATCAATAAAAGAAAGTACACCGATGACGACACAGACATTGAATGAACAATTCTTCACATTTTTGTTTCGCTTTTTCTTCGTTGATAAAACTGGCGCGCTGAAGGTTTTGTGACGTATTTACGATCAAATTAAATATTACATTGTTCGTGAATTTTAGTTATTACATTGTCCTTAAAAGGCATTTCAAACAATATCATTAACATTATAGGTAACTTTTCACTCATTCTTTCTTATTTCTGTTTATTGTTTAAATATAACTATATTCCTATGTTTAATAATTGGAGGTTCACAGCTGACCTAGTTGTGCAAATTGAGAAATATCCGTCATTAGCTAGCAGTGTTACAATTTTTTAACTATTTGGAATACAATTCCAATTTAGAGTATGTAATAAATACTAAACTACATATATTTGGTTTTCTGATTTCCTGCAGGAAATACACTCGTGGAATACAGATATCAGAAAATCACATATATGTAGTTTTATATATATAATTGTATCTATATCTATATCTATATATATATATATACATATATATATACATATATATCTGTATCTATATATATATATATATACATATATATATACATATATATATATATATACATATATATACACACATATATATATATATATATATATATATATATATATATATATATATATATATATATATTAATGTCTGAAAATATTTACTTCATCGTGTGATGCGCTGCCTTATATCCGACATCTCACGTAAACACACCAGACTGGCGTGTATACCTTTTTAGGTTGAGGTGTTGTTTTTATTATTGTATGTCATCTTAATTTGTACTCAACGTGACACGTAAATACATAATTCGCCTGTTATCCTCGCTTATGAATCTTACCGTTACAGACAGTTCCCGCCATGATAAATCCAGCGTCGCACGTGCATGTAAATGAGCCGTCGGTGTTGGTGCACAGGGCGTTAACGTCGCAACTGAGACTGTCGGTGACAGCGTCACATTCATCTATATCTGAAAACAACAGATTGTCATTTTTAACACCACACGTTTATTAATAATACATCAGAAACTGTTAAACTGTCGAGATGTCGTTACTACTACTACTACTATTATTATAAGTACCACTAATACTATTACTACAACTATTATTACTACTACTACTACTATTTCTACTACTACTACTACTACTAATACGACTACTATTACTATTACTACTATTACTACTACTACTGCTGATACTACTACTATTACTACTACTAGTACCACCACCACCACCACCACCACTACTACTACTACCACTACTACTACCACTACTACTACCACTACTATTACCACAAATAGGCCTACTATTTCTACTACTACTATTCTATTTCTATTACTACTACTACTATTACTACTACTACTATTACTACTGCTACTACTATTTCTGCTGCTGCTGCTACTACTACTACTATTACAACTACTGCTATTTGTACTACTACTATTACTACTACCACTATTACTATTACTATTAGTGCTGCTACTACTGCTGCTGCTGTTGCTACTACTACTGCTACTACTACTACTATTGCTGCTACTACTACTACTGCTACTACTATTACTACTACCACTGCTATTGCCAATACTACTACTATTACTACTGATACTATTATTACTACTACCACTACTATTGCCAGTACTACTATTACTACTACTACTATTACTACTATTACTACTTCTACTACTATTTCTGCTGCTCCTACTACTACTACTACTACTACTATTACAACTACTGCTATTTGTACTACTACTACTACTATTACTACCACTATTACTATTACTACTATTGCTTCTGCTACGACGACAACAACAACAACTACTACTACTACTACTACTATTACTAAAACTAATGCTCCTTCAATTATTTTGAATCTGGGATACTATATAATGACATAAATTTCAAACCCTAGGTTACACGATACTAACTAAGCAGTTTACCTTTACACACATTTCCCTCCATTTTAAATCCAATATGACAGGTGCACGTAAATGAACCATCAGTGTTAGTGCACACCGCAGTTGTATCACAACCATGACTTCCTTCTGTACATTCATCTACATCTGAAAATAGATGTTCATACTTAGTACTTAAAGGTATCATAATTACATGTGTAGTCCAGGGCCAGCTGTCAACATAAAATCTCCCGTGGGAATTTAATGAAGAAAGCAGGCAACATACACCATTTTGAAGCTTAGGCCTTGGACATTTTAAAAATGTTTGGTTCAATTTTTTACTGACAGGTTCAAGGTTACATGTCAGGGCCACAGGTCAAAAATGGTTTAATACAGCTTCAGGGGTTTGATAACGGAATCAATCCAAGAAAAACGTGTACATATTGTGTGAAATTAATAATATATAATGCACTGATGTCTACCCTATCATATGTAAATATATCATTTTTTCCCGACAACTTCAAGGTTACATGACATTTGTCAGGGTCACAGGTCAAGAATGGTTTAATACAGCTTCAGGGGTTTGATAACGGAATCAATCCAAGAAACACATGTACATATTGAGTGAAATTGATAATACATAATGTATTTACTTCTATCCTAACATATTTACATAGATCAATTTTTTATGACAACTTCAAGTTCACATGTCAGAGTCAGAGGTTAATAATTGTTAAATACAGCTTTATAGGTTTGATAACGGAATCAATCCAAGAAAAACATGTACATATTGACTGGACTTACATAGCTAGCTGTGGCACTCACCAAATTCACCAATTGCAAATTTTAAAATAAGTTGGCGAATTTTATTTTTATTTGGCGAAATAATTTCGTGTAATAATTGATATGGTGTTTTAAAAAACCGAGTTTCTGCTATTTTTTCATTGTTTGGTGAAGTTTTCTGCACACCCGCTGCTAATCCTGACTTAATAATCCATAATGTATTTACTTCTATCCTAACATATGTACATATATCCATTCTGTTTCTTGATATGTCAAGGTCAAAGGTCAAGAGTGGTTAAATACAGATTTAAAGGTTTTGTAACGGAATATATCCAAGGAAAAACATGTACATATTGAGTGAACTTAATAATTCATAATGTATTTACTTCTGTCCTAACATATTTACAGTGATACATGTGGTTTGTAGCAATTAGCTACCAATATATATATATACAATGTGTGTGTGTATATGTATATATATATATATATATATATATATATATATATATATATATATATATATATATCAAATAACATCTTACCGGTTAAAGGTTCGAAGTGTCCTTAACTTTAAATTTACCATTAAATATTTCCATGACTGATATTGATACATTTCTCATGACTTAGGGTGACAACCATTATGCGGAATTAGGATTGGGAAAGATACTTCCTGTTATATTCAAAATTGGCATCTTCACACCTACCCATTTTGTGATTTATTTCAGGTTTAGGGTTTGTATTATTTATATTTAAGATGTTAATGGTGATTAAAACGTTGCATGTGGTAGACGTCAGATTTGATTTGGTGGGTTACACCCAGATATATAGCACATATATTAGCAACAAATTTGCTTTATGCCATTCCTATGTAATTCAACTATACTAATTGCTTACTTAAAATGTAGCCAACTCAGCTATTCTAGTTTACAAAGACCTTGACCTTAGCATTGACACTTAACCACGGATGAGCATTGGGTCAGTACTGATGAAAAACAGGTTTTGGCCTATATTTTATTAAATTGATATAATTAAATTTTGATTCCATCTATTCCCTTTAGTTGAAAGGTGCTTACTTCTGTGTTTATATTGAACCAAAAACAATACCTTTCCCATACCTTAACGGAGTCATACAAACAGTAATTGTGGTCAATTCTTAACTGAATATTATCATTATGCACGGCTTTAATTAGGTTAGTGTTTTGAATCTTTGTTAACAAAATTCAGTTAAGATATAAGGCTAAAAACATTCTAAAATTGTATAAAGACCGTGATTTGTATTGTCATTTTAGCATATCCTTATGTTGACAAATTATAGCTTAGGGAAATTTGAATTTTATATATTAAAAAACACTAACGATTTGCAGAAGAAAACAAAACATTACAAATAGTATTACTGGGCTATGTGTAACATGTTCTTTCCTTCTGTTAATGTTTGTAACTATAAACTTGTTTTAGGTTGGTGCCAAAGGCGTAGATGAATAGATATAAAGTATTAGAAAAAAGATTCCAAGTCCTAAAATGTTTGCATATGTATCTAAAGTGTTAACTTCAGTTTCAGTGTGTCTTTCTAGTAGATTGTTATGAAGACTCTCTTAACCGTAGCACAACCATCATACCGTAAAGTGCATAATTTGCATTAAATGCCAGCCAGTGTTCCTCAATATTTCCTTTCTTGTTATTTGTAGGGTCCTTAATCATATGCCCGACGCCATATAACCGCAAATAAAATGTGATTGATTGTATCGTTAAATAAAACATTTCTTCCTTCCTTCATTTAACCTTGAGGCAGCATAATAATTTGAAAGAAAATGAAGACTATTAAGATTATCATTTTGACTAAAGACACAAGTTTCTTCAAATACTGTACACTTGATATCTATAGGTACGTGTAATGTGTTTCACGGTTTGTATGGCTAGAATATCTCATTTTTGCTCCCCAACAAACTTGCATTCTTACCCAGAAGTGCATTACTCTATATTGTTATCCCATTTGACACGTTTTGACTGCACACAGCTTTGCATTACCACATTCTCTTCCTCATAATAACTAGCTCTGTAGATAACATAACTTCGTGGAATAAATTATTCTGATGTCTTTCTCTGCCAAATTAAATACAACTGAAAAAGATACCATTATCAGTATTACATAAAGTTGGTTCAGTCCTTAGGACCCTCACCCCGAATTATTATTATTACCTCCGCATTCGGATATTACTGCAGGGGTAGGAGTAAGATTATATTTGACTTCAAGAGTTTAAAACATGGAGTTGGGTTAACAAAGATGCGCTGTCCTTAATGGGAGATTCCAGAGTTTGCTGCAATTTTTAAGATGTTATCGACTAGCAGAGACTTTTTAACGATTGTAATTACATATCAAATATATTTTTCTGCATAAAATATTAGTGGCTGCATATTATAAGTGTTTCTGATCGTTCCAATATTTGTACTAGGTTAAATTTCATTTTATTTCCTAAAATATATTAAGACGACCAAAGAGACATTGAATATACAGTCACTGATATTCTAAACAAGAAAATATATTTAATATGTAAGTTTAATCATAGAAATATTTTATTAGTCGGAAATATCTTACAATGCAGCAAACTCAGCAATGTCCTTTTAAAGTTTCTCTCAACTCTGTTACCTGCATTTACGTTATGGTGTCTGTGGAAAAATGGTAGTAGAGATGAGGTGGTAGAAAAGGCATCTAATATATGTTTAGATGGTATTTTATAATATCAAACTTGTATAATTTTATAAATTAATCGAGGTTATGTCTTGTGTCTGCTCAAAAGACAGTTATTTTGTTTAGACATGTACAATTTAATTCAAATAAGTATTGTTGT
The DNA here is from genome assembly GCF_016097555.1 of Gigantopelta aegis. Lineage (NCBI taxonomy): Eukaryota > Metazoa > Mollusca > Gastropoda > Neomphalida > Peltospiridae > Gigantopelta > Gigantopelta aegis. The sequence continues at coordinate 35,705,419 of NC_054701.1, read as the reverse complement.
GATGTGATATTCCTAAACTCAAAGTTACACTGGCTGATTTCAGGATTCTAGTCATCTTTAATATAATGCTGCAGGCTATTTCTGTAATGAAATTACTAACATTTCGATAAGTTGCTCTTATGATCATTAACTACCAATCCTATATGTGTGCATATATAGCGCATTTTAGGAAACGACTTTAACATGACCTTGAAACTGAATAAAATTAAAAGTCACCTTTATAATTTGTAATAGTATGGTTAAAGTCTTAATATTTAAAATTGATCATTAACTATCAAACCTAGATATGTGCATATAACCAAGCATGTAAAATATAGCGCATTTTAGGAAATTACTTTAACACGACCTTGAAACTGAATAAAATTAAATGTCACTTTTGTAATTTATAATACTATAGTTAAAGTCTTATTATTTAAAATACATTATATACACCAGTCACAACCACAATTCCTCAAAATACAGTAAAACAGTGTAAATATATGCAAAATACAGTATTTTTGATGCTATGACCTTGATCTTGAGATATAACCTTGAAAATGTTACTACTACTACTACTACTACTACTACTACTACTACTACTACTACTACTACTACTAAAACTACTACTACTATTATTACTACTACTACTACTACTATTACCACTACTGCTACTACTACTACTACCACTACCACCACCACCACTACTACTACTACTACCACTACTACTACTATCACTACCACTACAACTACCGCTACCACTGCCAATACTACTAGTACTACTACTACTACTATTACTACTACCACTACTACTACCGCTACCACTACCACTACTGCTACAACTACTACTACTATTACTACTACTATTACCACGACCACTACTAATACTACAACTACTACTAATACTACCACTACTATTACTACCACCACCACTACTGCTACTACTACCAATGCTACTACTACTACTACTACTACCACTACCACTACTACTACCACCACTACTACTACCAATGCTACTGCTACTTCAGCTATCAACAATAATACTACTACTGGCGCGAATACTACTACTGCTTACCTTTACAGGCATTTCCTTCCATGATATATCCAATATTACAGGTGCAACTAAATGAACCATCAGTGTTAGAGCACATAGCGTTAGAATCACAGTTATGAATTCCAGCTGTGCATTCGTCTATATCTGAAAATAGATGTTCACATTTAATATATAAAGGTAGTATTATCATAGTTGTGTATGCATGTTTCGTTATTTTTACATTTTTACAAATTAATCTCACTCCAAACCTTTGCACAATTAACTCGAGAATATATCACACTCACAATGTGCTGTCATTTGCATAAACAATAGCTTTCTTGTCTAGTCTTGAGTAAAAATAGCAAGTAAACAAATATCTACGTCACACACACACACACACACAGATACACACACACACACACACACACACACACACACACACACACACACACAGATACACACACGCATATATATATATGTATGTATATATGTATATATATATATATACAGTAGAATCTCATTGGCTCGAACACTGTCGGTGCATCAAAGTCTGTTCGACCCATCAGGTAGTTCGAACCATGCATTCAGCCATTGTCGTGTGCTTCTGTAAAACTGGCTTAGGCGAGATGGTCCGATTGACTCATGAGTAATGAAGTCGCCGTCAAATGTCGGATGAGATACATATTTGTAACTATTATTTATCACCGTTAAATAAACAAATAATAAACACACTGGTAGTCTGTATTTATAAATATTTATTAATTTAAAAAATCGTTCTTTATTATGCTGTTGTAGAATCTTTTGCGACATATGGACAACGTTGAGAAAAAATGAAAGTGCATGAAGCACAGGCGGAGGCCATTTACCTGTTATTGTTGCAATCACTACATTACATTGATCTCTCATGTATTTCAAGTTAAAAATAAAATATGCCGAAGCTCATGCATAGAGTAGCGATTAAAATGATTAAAGTAAACCGGCGTTACATGCAAGGTTCATTCAGCTAACGATTATCATAGTACAATTATCTCTACTAGAAAGATAATTACCGATAGGTGCTAAATAAACAACATGATAAGCCGGCATATGAATTTGTAATAACTTACTTTGTGACTGACGTGAAAGGGTGGATGAAAAATATGTACATAAATAATTTTTTGTATTTCTTCGGCTAAACTTAGTCGTTCGAGCTAAATATGTTTAATTGTACAGTTCGGACCAATAAACTGGTTCGAGAGAAAACTTCTGTTCGACCCCAGGGGTATTCGACCAATCAGCACCAAAATAAAAGGGTTTAATAGAGAGAAAAATCGGGACATTGTCCTTGGTTCGAGAATACCGGTAGGTTCGACCGTTGGGCGTTCGAGCCAATAAGATTCTACTGTATATATATATATATATATATATATATATATATATATATATATTATATATCTATATCTATCTATCTATCTATCTATCTATCTATCTATATATATATATATATATATATACCACATATGATATCAACGAAACAACCAGGTCAGGGACCGTCCCCGTAGCGGCCGACCACCCGTGACCCCCTCGCCAAGACACATGGATCCGAACCACGCGTCTGCGAAACAGATCCTTCCTCAGATCTGGAATGGCATTCCCAGGAACTTTCTCCAGCGTTTAGTGGCCTCAATGAGACGACGGTGCCAGGCCTGTATCAATACTCAAGGTGGACACACTCGTTACTGACTGTGTGAACTTCGCTCTGGACCCCCTCTAGTGATGTGGCTCATTTGCATATGGCAGGTGCGCCCTTTTCATGGACTTTTGCTCGTTTCCATACCTTCGGACATTTCTCTTTCCACGTTGTAACGTTTCATACACGGCAGTAAAACGTATCATCAATTATCTTTGTATTTTGTGTGTCACAATAACGTTTGCCTTTTAGTATATATATATATATATATATATATATATATATATATATATATATATATATATATATATATAGATAGATAGATAGATAGATAGATAGATAGACACACACACACACACACACACACACACACACACACACACATACATACACACATACATATATATATATATATATATATATATAATATATATATATATGTGTGTATATATAAAACCAGTGCCGCCTGTACTATTACTACTATCAGTACTTTCTACGTTGGGAATGTATAAACTAATTGTAACTGTGGCCCATACCTTTACATGCCTGTCCTATCATTGAGAATCCTGGCTGGCACGTGCACGTAAATGAGCCGTCAGTATTGTTGCAGACAGCGCTAGCACCACAATTATGACTTCCATCTGTACATTCATTTATATCTGAAAACAGATGTTCAAAATTAATATTTCAAGTCTATTGCATACTACTATAAAAATGTGATACTACAACTACAACAACAACAACTACTACTACTACTACTACTACTACTACTACTACTACTACTACTACTACTACTACTACTACTACTACTACTTTACTGCTACTGTTACTACTACTACTAAACTACAGTTGCTACTGCTACTATAGTTACTACTACTATTACTACTACTACTTCTACTACTACTACTACTACTACTATTACTACCACTACCAGAAATTCCATTTAGAGGGGACCCAATAACATGAGGCGGAATGACAAGGGAACTTTGAGGGAGGTTTGGAGGGGGATCGTAAAGAAATGTTTAAATTAATATATAATAAAATTATAACCGTCGCAAAATTTAGGGGGGGGGGGCCGGGACTCTGCCCCCCCCCCCCCCTAGATCCGCCTCTGACTACCACTAATACTACCACCACCACCATTACTACTAAACTACAGTTGCTACTACTCATACTACTACTAGGGATGGGACGGTTCGGGTTTTTATTTTCGGTTCGATTTTGGTCCACGGTTCGATTTATTCACGATACTTTTCACAAGTAGTGCAAGTACGCCAATTATCATACATACAACTATTTAAGACATTTTATTTTCAATGGTCATTTGTAAAATAATTGTAAATGTAAAATTATATCTTGACTAGAAAACAAAATGGCAATGTGTCCCCCAGGATTTGAGTTCAGAGGGTTGGCAAAATAATTTGGGGTTGAGAATGCTAGGGGGTCCGGGATAGTCTCTCCCGTATGTGTTTTTAATTCAGTTGTCTTTAGGTGCATTTTGAAGTACATAATATATGGGTGACATGTACATATTATAGAAGTCTAAAAGAAAGATATATGTCAAGACATATTTCTGTAATGTTTATTATCATTTTGATAATGTCAAATCTTTGATGAGATGTATATATATATTTTTAAAGTATGTATTACTCGATATAAACACACATACATAACATATAGAACAACTGTGATTATTTAACTCAACACAAGTTACATTAAAAGGTATCACTGATTAAAAAAAAGATAAGCATATGTAGTACACGTGTATTTTAAGCATATAGGTTTTATGTAACTAATGTTTAATTTCAGGTTCTTAGAGGAGTATGTACCTTTAAGTATGGTATTTAGTATGTATTTCATTAATGTTTATTTTCAGGCTGTAACAACTACAGGTTGAACAACATATCACTATAATTAACATTTTATCACCTTTTTCTAGTATTGCCCTGTACCTGTGATGTGTTCGTGTATGCTGGTCAACCACGCGTGACCACATCAGTGCAGTCAGTGTGAGCTCTTTTGGTAGCCATAGCTACAATACAAACACCCAAGCTATCTTTAAACTTTGACCCTTGTCTCTTTCTCTCCCATTGGATAATTAACACTCACCTGTATCTGCATGCTTTCTTTGGACTGACCAGACAGGACAGAATTATTTAGTATTTGGAGAAACAAGTTCAGATCAGAGAGAAATAGTAGAAGTTTAATTTAAAGGTTAGTATTAATTTGTTATAGAAGATAAACTTAAATAATAATAGTAAATGCCTAATTTTCTATTCCTGGTAATGATTAATGAATAATTTAACATATAATATTTAATAATAAATCTGCCTTTTAATTATTATGGATTACAGGGCGTGATATAATGAATGTCAGCCATCTTTGTTTTCTGCTGTCAAAACTATATATTTTATGATTTAAGTGAAGTTTCTGTTTTAGTTGTTAACTTATCTGAGTTAATAATTTAGCTACGTTTAATCAATTGTTTTTATGACGAACTACACCAAAACATTGGTTTTGGAATGAATTAGTTTAAATGTTTTATTTCTGAATGTATAATAGATATATGGAAACCATATACTAAACAATTGATATTATGAATTTATTTTTATGCAGGTTTCCCCAGTTGTTAGCGAATATACCAACACAATGCCTACGTGTAATTCATATGGTATGTTAAGCTACAGGTTAAGTCTAATACTTATATATTTGTAATTTTAAATATACTCTTGTAATTTATATCCTTTCTTTCATAAACTCATTAATGATAAAGCTAAGTATATCTCTTTATTACGTCAAATAATAATTATAATTACAATCATTTAAATAAACCTATTTACTATAAATTATCTTCCCTTTTCTATAATCAATGATTATAATTGGTGGTCACGAAATGGTTATTATATATATATATACATGTATGTTAACATGATTAATAATCGTGATGACAGTATTTAGGATAAAGAGGATGATGATTCATAATCATCGGAATGATAATTAATGCATAATGACGGTTTTCTATGATTTGCAATGTATTTCAATAATATATGCCTGAATGTTTGTTTTACCTCGATAGGGATATATTTGTATTGTTTTTACTATATTGTTAACGTTTGTGTTTTTAATCCTTGCAGGGTGTGTATTGTGTCTATATTTACATGAATAAAAGATGATGCCCTAACCCGTAGCTGGTGTTGTGAACTTTGTTGAACCTAGCTTCACGCACAAAATACCGACTGCTACACATATAATATATAATAGTTAATTATTTAACTAGTTATTATTTTTCATTTATTTTGTGCTTTTACTGAAAGTTACCAACAAAGTCTTTAAAGATTTATTTAACAAAACAAAAAAAAGGAAATAAAAAAAGTGCAAAGTAGTTTGAGTCCCGATAAAAAACTTACGGAAATTAGCAATGTTGAATCGTTTTAAATTAATATGACGGAAATTGGGCGCCATTTTATAATTCTTTACTTTTTTTCTTCATTTTGACAACTTAGACGAAATATACTTAAAATGTTATTCTCATGGCGGATTAATCACGGACGTCAGGTTATAATTTTTACGGTCCCGGCAAGAAATTCGCGGGTTCTGTGCAAGATCCGAGCGGCACCTATTGCCCATGCAAACATGTCAGGTTTAAGGGAATCGAATGCCGTTATTGGCCGAAATACTTTACGGGTCATTGGGATTACTTGCAAGGCGCGGAAACGAAAAAAAGAAATGTTTTATTTAACGACGCACTCAACACATTTTATTTACGGTTATATGGCGTCAAACATAATTATAGTTAAGGACCACACAGATAATGAGAGAGGAAATCCGCTGTCGCCACTTCATGGGCTACTCTTTTTCGATTAGCAGCAAGGGATCTTTTATATGCACAATCCTACAGACAGAGTAGTACATACCACGGCCTTTGATATACCAGTCGTGGTGCACTGGCTGGGACGAGAAATAGTCCAATGGGCCCACCAACGGGGGTCGATCCCAGACCGACCGTGCATCGAGCGAGCACTGTACCACTGGGCTACGTCCCGCCCCCGCGCGGAAACGTTTATACATGTACCATTAAAAACAAATTCGAAATGAACCGCGGTTCACAAATTACGAAACGGTGTACCGAACCGTGGGCCTAAAGCCGAAGTTTTCGGTAACATCGAGTAATCGCCCCATCCCTAACTACTACTGCTACTACTACTGCTACTATTACTACTACTACTATTGCTACTACTACCACTCTAATTTATCAGACTACCACTTTTACTATTACTACTATTTCTTTTACTACTATTACTACTACTGCTGCTGCTGCTGCTACTACTAATACTTCCAATATTACTGCTACCACCACTACTACTACTGATACCACCACCACCACTAATACTACTGCTACTGCTGGTGCTGGTTTTAATATTGCTACTGCAACAGCTACTGCTGGTGGTGGTGTTAATACTACAGCTGCTACAGCTACTGCTGGTGATGGTGCTGCTGTTAATACTACAACTGCTTACCTTTACACACATTTCCGTCCATGTTATATCCAGCTAAACATTTGCAGGTAAATGAACCTTCAGTATTAGAACACACAGCGTTAGGATCACAATCGTGATTTCCATCTGCACATTCATCTATATCTGAAAATAGATGTTCATGTTTAATAATTTAAGGGGTACATTATCAACTATAATATGCATCCACCTGCGTGAACAATAGCTTTTGATTTAATTTTTTAGTAAAAGTAGTAAACAGAAATTATGCGTTGCGTATCTATCAAACCAAGTTCTTCGCTCTCGACGAATTATTTTAAACAATAATGCTTCCGGCATCCTACATTATATAGGGGCGGGACGTAGCCCAGTGGTAAAGCGTTAGCTTGATGTGCGGTCGGTCAAGGATCGATCCCCGTCGGTTGACCCATTGGGCTATTTCTCGTTCCAGCCAGTGCTCCACAGCTGGCGTAACAATGAATGAATGAATGAATGAATGTTTAACAACACCCCAGCACGAAACATACATCGGCTATTGGGTGCCAAAACTGGTGTAACAAAGGTCGTGGTATGTATTATCCTGTCTGTGGGATGGCGTATATAAAAGATCCCTTGCTGCTAATCGAAAAGAGTAGCCCATGAAGTGGCAACAGCAGGTTTCCTCTCTCAATATCTGTGTGGTCCTTAACCATATGTCTGACGCCATATAACCGTAAATAAAATGTGTTGGGTGCGTCGTTAAATAAAACATTTCCTTCCTTCCTTCCTACATTACACATATCAATTACCCCAATGCAAATATTTATAAAGATGAGACTTCGTGCGCCTACATTATATATATCGAAAAAAATAAAAAGTATGTCTTGTTCAACGACACCACTAGAACACATTGATTTATTAATCCTCAGGTATTGTATTCAATCATTTGGTAATTTTGACATATAGTCTCAGAGTGGAAACCCGATACATTTTTTTTCCATTAGAAGCAAGGTTTTTTTTTATATGCACCATCCCACAGACAGGGTAGCACATACCACGGCCTTTGATAAACCAGGCGTGGTGCACTGGCTGGAACGAGATAATGTCCAATGGATCCACCGATGGAGATCAATTCTCTCAATAACCACTGACCGAACGCGCTTTATGCGAGCGCTTTACAACTACGCTACGTTCCGCTCCTGTAATTAGCAAGAAGTCCAGCCCTTTGCGTCAAATAATTGTAACTATGGCCCTTACCATTACAAAGTTAAAAATTAAAGTTTGTTTTGTTTAACGACACCACTAGAGCACATTAATAAATTAATCTCATCGGCTATTGGATGTTAAACATTTGGTAATTTTGACAGAGGAAACCTGCTACATTTTTTCCCATTAGTAGCGAGGGATCTTTTATATGTACTATCCCACAGAGAGGATAGCACATACCACGACCTTTGATGTACCAGCCGTGGTGCACGGACTATGACGAGTAATAGCCCAATGGGCCCACCGACGGGGATCGATCCCAAATCGCCTTACCTTTACATGCCTGTCCTATCAAGGTGAATCCCGGTTGGCACGTGCACGTAAAGGAGCCGCCAGTATTGTTGCAGACAGCGTTAGCACCACAATTATGACTTCCATCTGTACATTCGTCTATATCTGAAAACAGATGTTCATAATTAAAGGCATATTGTCACAGACCACTGACCTATTTAATGGTCTAACAAAGTATTACCTGAACAAAAATAATTTGATTTGTCCCTAAATGTACTTTATTCAACATTCTTCAATAACCACCATACTCCATTTATTAATGATATTTTGTAAAATTAATAAAATTATGGCAATGGTCCATAATTCAAAAACTAAAATTGCCGAGAGGGTTGACTTGGATTTCACTCCATCATGGTTCAATTAAGATGATGCGATAGCTAGATTTGGTTTCCAACAATTAATGTAACTTTTATTTATTATCCATTTTTAGAGAAATAAGGTCCTTAAATCCGTGACAGTATGCCTTTAATACCCAAGGTTAGTCCAGGCAATCTGAATGAATGAATGAATGAATTAATTAATACATGTTTAACATCACAGCACAAAAATACACATCGGCTATTTGGTGTCAGGAAAGTTAACCGTACGGAGATATTATTTACATTAAGAATAAGATTTATATAATTATGTAAAATCAGTGTATAGAGTGAAAAAGTATAATACAATACAAATATCAAAGTAAGTATATTTTAAAACTTTGTATAGAAATCAAAGTGTTTTAAACACTTTAAAATTAATCCTGGGTGGAATTTAAAATATTCCAAAACATCTGTTGCCAAATATGTCATTTCTCGTCGCCTTCAGATGAATGAATGAATGAATGTTTAACGACACCCCAGCACGAAAAATACATCGGCTATTGGGTGTCAATCTATGGTAATACAAATAAATAAAGTGATGATCAATATAAAAATTCAAGACTTAAACAAAAACAGTGTAAAGAACTGTGCAAAAACACAAATATCACAGAATTTTACGGATACTGAATTTTACTAAAAACTTAAATTTTGTGCTGTATTGGCCATTCTCAAAGAGAATGTTACACCCCTGCACCACGGTGAGGTTACAGCACACGCAGGGGCCTTCAGATAATTACACTCCACATAACCGATTCGGGCACCGCACAAGACTACTTCATCCTTCCTGTACCGCCTGTAGGAGGTCTGCCACTCTCACAGAACGAAGCTTGTCCACGACCGCACCGTTCCAATCATCGTACCAAGTCGAAAAGATATATTGGTTAATATATTTAAAATCACTGTAGGGGATGCCAACACTGTTAGTTCAAGGCCTACTTGGCAGCAAAGTCTGCCGTTTCATTGATCTTAATGCTAAAATGGCAGGCTACTCAACAAAATATAATATCTTTATTGGCAATGTATAAAAAGACACACTTTCGTATCACCATCCCAACAAAGAGATGCTCCAATTCCATGTACTGTGAAGCTTGGAGACACGAAAGTGAGTCTGTATAAATGTATTTGGGTGTACATAAATCCGTAATCTGTTCCAGGGCTTTAATGATTGCCCACATTTAAGCAGTAAATATTGATTCTGAATTTGGCAATCTCGTGGAAATTATTGTGTCTGATGGAAAAACTGTAGCAGAAGCCACTACATTCCCATCCCGTGATCAGTCAGTGTAAAACAGTAATGTAATCACAGTATCTCTCTTGGATTTCCGTGAAATGTTGGCAATCTG
>NC_054701.1:35652510-35692510 GCF_016097555.1 Gigantopelta aegis | reverse complement strand
CGAAATTATTTGAAGACAAAATCCAGTATATTAAAACGACCAGAAACACATTGAATATACAGACACTGATATTGTAAACAAGAAAATATATTTAATATGTATGTTTAATCGTAGAACTATTTTATTAGTAAGAAACATCTTACAATGCAGCAAACTCGGGAATGTCCCTTTAAGCTTACCTCTACATGCCTGCCCTTCCAATGTGAAGCCAGGTTTGCACATACACGTAAATGAACCGTCAGTATTGGTGCACACAGAGGAACCAGGGCAGTTATGACTTCCATCTTTACATTCATCTATATCTGAAATGAGACCTTACTATTTAATATGCACTTCAGGACTCGAAATAGCGTCCTGCGAAAAGCAGTCCATTATTTTAGACCTAGCAGGTGAACTAAACATTCACCTGCTACAATTACAATAATAATAAAAAAAAATTAATTGCAGGTCATTTTACAAGAGACGGACATATAAAATCATTTCATATTTTATTTATATGAGGCTAAGCCTGTGATTTTATTACATTTTAATTTTATAATCATTACAATAATGCTCTAAAATACATCTCAGACGTGCTAATTCACCCCCCCCCCAGTTCTAACCCCCCCCAGTTCTACCCCCCCCCCCCCCCCACACTCACCCAGAGCTGTCTAATTTCTAACAGACCATATTGTTTCTTAACAGGTCATATTTCTTTTGTTCTGCTATTTGAAAAGCAAATAATAGCAGGCTATGTTTTACTTCCTATTTCTAGCCCTGAGTCTGCTCATGTTCCCGATTGGTAGAGCCCCCAGGCAACACACGACCATGTGTCGTGTCGTTACTGGTTGTAGCAGCTTAATATAGTTCGGTTTATAAAATAGTTCCTCATAAAAAATACTGCAAAATCCTGATATACCTTTTGAAAGCTTTCTTTGATGATTAGGTTGGCCTCTGACGTATTTAAATAACCCATTGGTTTGAAGTTACTTGTTATATGTAGTACTAAACTACTAACAACTTTGCAAGTGGTATACTACCATTTGGCCACAGACCACAATGAATTACGCTATATGTTTCTATATAGCGTTAGTGGCTATAACATTTTTATTAATATCAGCAGGCCCATGGATTTTTGTATGTACTTTTGCTTGCCTGGGGGAAACATACCATGTTGTCTAGCTCTTTCTCCCAGGATATTGGTTTAAAAATACACACCCACTAAACCTGGCCGGAGTACAAGTCTTCAATGTCAACAAGTTACACATGTTTACAAACTACATGCTCTCCGCTGTCAACTTCTGTCAAATAGTTGTCACTTCAAAGCTGTCTGCCATGAAATAATCACAGTCAAACAGCAGACTACTTGCTTGGACAAATTTCCGGATGGGAAGATAACTGTGATCTGTGGCCATTTGTATAACAGCAACACAAGGACGTACTCTACCATGAGGGTAGCTAACTGAAAATGTTCATGGTCGACCTAGTATTTTACGGGTGGTCGACTCTAAAACAAATAGAAATATTTTGATCTGATTTGATTTGATGAATGTACGAGTGTTGTTTGTTGTATGGGTTTTTTGTTTGTTTTCTAATGTGTTGGAATACTTTATTTTATATATATATATATATATATATATATATTAGCATGAAGTCCATCCCTTTGTAACTTGAACCGAGAACATTACCTTTACAGATTTTATTCTCCAAGGTAAATCCATTTGGACACGTACAGGTAAATGAACCATCAGTATTAGTACACACGGTGCTGGCATCACAATCATGACTTCCATCTTGACATTCATCTACATCTGAAAATTGATGTTCCTATTTAATATTCCATCTTTATAAAGTGCTACCATTACAGCTACTGTTTCTACCACTACCATCGTGTATCATCGTACACAGGATATTGCGAGCTCCGAAGCGAGAGAAAAACAAAATACGAAGGCACCGAGTTAATTTTTCTGCCGTTTTCTTTGATTTGGTGCCAATGTATATTGCTCAATATGTAGCGATTACTTTCTTGATAATCTGCCAATACAGTTGTTTCGTCGGAAGACCATTTAAAAAATATATCATTAAATAATATAATACATAAGTCATCACGCGAGCTCAGATTTAAGGACCTTATTTCTCTAAAAATGAATAATAAATCAAACTTACATTAATTTTTACAGACCAAATCGAGCTACATTGTATTGCATCATTTTAACTACAACATTATGGAGTGAAATCCATGTCAACCCTATCAGCAATGTTAGTTTTTGAATTATGGACCATTGCCATAATTCAATTATTTTTACAAAATAGCATTAATAAGTGAAGTATGGTGGTTACGTAGATGGTTGAATAAAGTGAATTTGGGGACAAATCAAATATATATATATTTAAGTAATACTTTTGTTAGGCCATGTATTAGGTCAGTGGTCTGTGACAATATGCCTTTAACTTTACTAATTGTATCGTGTAAGTTTTACTGGACAAAATGTTGTTGTTTTATAAACATTTATCTAAACCCCCAAAAGTACGGTGTACTGCGGTATGCAATAAAATCGTCTAGTCTAATAGTGTACTGTTAAAAGAGGCCATTTGCGTACGGACTCCCATGTTTGTAGGGGTGGGTGGGAGTTGGGGGGGAGGGCAGACAGTTTTTGCCCAACTTAAACGAAAGTGCCCGAATCTGGATAACAACATTTATTCATATTAGCATTAATACCAAACAGCTATATAATGTTACAAACGAATCACTACGCATTTTGTACATGGATTACAACTAATTTTGAGGGTAGAATGATGGAAATACATGGTAAAAACGTCTCAGTTAGCACATTTTGTCCGAATATCTCTATCACTTTTGCTCGAATTTGAGGTTTTGCATCAGAACCTTTTTTCTTTCTTTTTTCCTCTTTTTTTAGTGGGGGGGGGGGGGGTGCAGTTGCCCCGTCTACCTCCCCCTCCCCACAGTATCGTACGCTTATGATTGAAGCGATCGTGTACTCCATCTTGCTTGATTAAAATGAAGTAGTTTTGGATTTTCCGCAATGTATATCTATCGAATAACGATTTATTTATGCACGATGAAATGTATATATGTTTTTAATATGGATTACATTATATTTTCAACAAACGCGATGTATGCCAAATCATATATGTAAAATTGTATTGTAGATGAACTTGACAGCCTCGTGCTTTGCAATTTCTTGAATTGTGGAAGTGATACAAACAACAACGGACGTTGTAAATAACAAATGTCCCTACAAGAGATTCAGGGTTGACGCTCATATAGAGCGCGTGCGTGCGGTCCGGATAAAAAACATAATCGAAATAGATTAGTTTCAATGAGAGCGTCTGGACTGAATGCGTGCGATGCGTGTGTCTACAAAACACATGCGGCCAGCCGCAATGGAATAATCGTATATGGTGTATATGCCCAAAACGCAAACCGCAGACGCAACAGACCTAGCAGACGGATCCAGTCTAGGTGAGACTTTTTAATGAGACTGTATCCTAAATGGTGCTACTGCATATTGTTTACTGGAGAACATTGTCTTAATTGCCATGGTCATAATGTGCATATATACGTGTTTATATCAATATATGAATTATAATTATTCAATAAACTGACCATTGCAGTCTGTGATTCCGTTCCCTTCATAGCCGGGTTTGCAGATACACCGATACGGAGTGTCCGTCCTGTACCAGAAACACGTGGCGAGTTGATGACACTTGTGTGTTCCAAGGGTACATTCGTCTATAAAAAGAAAAGCACAAGAATATATACTCAGCGACAAACGAAACGCATGTAAATACAAATACCCTTTACACAATATCATAGTGCATTCATCTTCTGAGGAAAAGGTAATAAAGTTTCTTTAACAACATTCGAGGATACTTTCCTTATTTCTAGCTTTCTATTTTTTTCTTTTGACTTGATTACATCCAATTAACTTTCAAGCATGCTTTCCTGGCCACACACCTTAGCTATCAGGCTGTCTAAGAGAGGAGGCCACTAGTTAGTTGTTAGTGGTTATTGGGAGAATCGATCCCCGTGGGTGTACCCATTGGGCTATTTCTGGTTCAAAGCCAGTGCACCACGACTGCTATATCAAATACCATGGTAGATGCTATCCTGTCGCTGTGATGGTGCATATAAAAGATCCCTTGCTTCTGATGGGAAAAAATGTAGCAGGTTTCCTCTCCAAGACTATACGTAAGAATTATCAAATGTTTGACATTTAATAGCCGATGATTAATAAATCAATGTGCTCTACTGGTGTCGTTAAACAAAACAAAATTCTCTCTCTCTCTCATTCTCTCTCTCTCTCTCTCTCTCTCTCTCTCTCTCTCTCTCTCTCTCTCTCTCTCTCTCTCTCTCTCTCTCTCTCTCTCTCTCTCTCTCTCTCTCTCTCTCTCTCTCACTTTTTATTTAAGACATCCGTTAAAACATACTCTGAGAGGATGCCGGTACCGGGATGCGAACCCAATACCTACCAGCCTGAACACTGAGGGCGGTTGTGGACGCATTGTTTACCGAGTCGCCGATAGATGTGAGACAAACGAGGGACGTATTAAAGATCGGCAGTCTGTTACCGGGAAAGTACCGGCTTCGGTAGTGCCGTGGTTAAGCATCGGACGCTGGTATGGAGGGTATTGGGTTCGCAGCCCGATACCGGCTCCCACCCAGAGCGAGTTTTAACGACTCAATGGGTAGGTGTAAGACCACTATACCGACTTCTCTCTCACTAACCACTAATAACTAACAACTAACCCACTGCCCTGGACAGAGAGCCCAGACAGCTAAGATATGTGTCGAGGACAGCGTGCTTGAACCTTAATTGGATATAAGCACGAAAATAAGTTGAAATAAATGAATGATGAATGAATGAATGAATGAATGAACCGAGAAAGGTATTTTTTAAATAACCAAATCAAACAGATGGCAAGGATTGTACAAGGAAAGCCGAGATCTTACGGTTACACACCATCATTAATTACTCCACTTGTAGGTCAGAATATATTCTGTGAAAAAAATTCAACACTATCGAGAGGGCCATGTGACTACTAATTTTAGTGAGTGCTCTCAACTGACAATTACCGTGTAAAAAGTTTTAAAAATCAACATGCCAGAGCACCGCCTTGTGTTGCTGTTATACAAGTGGCACTATACCACTTTCACAGTTAGTATTACATATAACAAGTAACGTCAAACCAATGGGTTATTGAAATAATACACAGGTTAACATACGTGTAATCATCAAATAAAGATTTCAAAAAGCACTTCTGAATTTTGTAGTATTTTTTAGGAACTGTTTCGTAAACTGGACTATATTAAGCTGCTACAACAAGTAAAGACATGACAAATGGTGGTGTGTTGTCTTGAGACAGTAACCAGTTATTTCATTTCATTTCAACTTATTTTCGTGCTTACATCCAATTAAGGTTCAAGCACGCTGTCCTGGGCACACACCTCAGCTAACAGTGGGTTAGTTGTTAGTGGTTAGTGAAAGTGGAGAGGATGCAGTCGTCTTACACCTACCCATCGAGTCGTTAAAACTCGCTCTGGGTGGGACCCGGTACCGGGCTGCGAACCCTGTATCTACCAGCCTTATGTCCAATGGCTTAACCACGATACCACCGATGCCGGTATAACCAGTTATTCTCTATTATATATGTGTGACGCGGACAATACATACCATCGTGACAATGCGGCGATTTGTAGTCGCATGTATTTGTTATGTCATTCCAGTACAGGCGGCTTGGGCACACCATGGGGAAATACATTCCATGTATGCAATACACAAACATGTGGCAGTTACCACAGTGTTGGTACAAAAACATGGCACTGTTAAAGTATCTGGTACACGAGTTGGCATCCACACATTTCGCGCCTGAAATTAAAAACAATTAAAAACAGAAGAAATGAACAAAATGTTAACAAAATGTTAAAATGTGTAACTTGCAATATGTTTATTTGAAATGTGTTTTTAGAAGATTTTAAAAGGTTTTTGACTCTCATTTTTGGAAGTTTATTAAAAACGTTTTCGATTTGTTTAATTTCAAAATATATATGAGTAATTAAAAAACTTTGAATAAAATTTCAGCCTGAAGGGTGCTTCAAAACGGAATTTTATTTCAAAAGTTTCAAATTAGAACATGGATGTAGACAAGGTGATCCTCTCTCGCCAGTTATTTATACTAATATATACTTTACGAAAATAATTATCAATTGAAAGAATATAATAAATACTGTGCACCTTCTTCAATGTTCCCAGAAACAAGACATTGCTACGTTTGTTCTGGGGGTATTTATTACAACACAAAATTTACTATTTTCTATTTCAAAATCGGATGTTAAAGTCGTTCATTCTTGCTTTCTTTCATTGTTTGTTTGTTTGTTTGTTTCTGTGTTCACTTCCATATTTTTTCTCTTTTTTAGTTCCGTCTTCAGTGTTTATTATTATTGTTGTAAAATACTATCCATACCCATATCACTCACATGACACGTGCACTCGGTAGACTATAACATAACTATATCAGGGCCCCAACCTTGACACTACCATATTTGTTTCTGAGGTTAATAAATATTATTTTAATAATAATAATAATAATAATAATAATAATAATAATAATAATAATAATAATAATAATAATAATAATAATAATAATAATGATGATGATGATGATGATTGTAGTGATGATGATGATTGTGATGATGATAATGATGGTGGTGATGACGATGATGATGATAACTATATATTTGTTGACACAATCAATCCCCTGAAATACCAAACTACCTATCATATTTCAGTCAAATCGGCCCAGAATCTTTCTTATAAGATGACAAAACAGAGGAAACAAAATAGTAATAATAACAACAACAACAACTACAATAACAATAATAATAACAATAATCCTATCAAAAGCAATAGGTTCTCAGCCGATTAGGCTTGGGAACATAATAATGAAGATTATGAAGATGATAATGGGGATGTCAGGTTGTGTGAGTTATGTAATTGGAACTCTTCCGCATGATGTACTCAACAAAATTTATTTAAGGGCCAGAATATATTTTCGCCATTTTTCTTTAAATCAGCTTCATCCAGTTTAATGATTTAAACATCACTATTAGAAATCAAAGTGTAACAAATCCTAGCCGAATGCATATGCCGGTAGTTTTCATAAAACCACAACTAGCAAGATTTTTGCATATATAATGCGTCTAATTTTATTGAAACAGTGTTTAAATGTCACCTGTGATCAACACTTGCTAAACTAGTATCACACTAGCATATAATTTCCAAAACTGTCTATTGGCCTTCAATTAATGTTGTTGACTATACTACCATAAAATAGGGATGGATATATTTCCAATAATCAGGACAGTACATACCAGAGCCTCAACCCCTGGCAGCTGAAGACTTAGTGACTGCTGTACCACTGAGGTAATGGGGAAATGTAGCGGGCTTCCTCTTAGACTGTATGTCAGAATATTTCAAATGCCTGATCCATTAGCTTCTGTATACCGAGTGTTGTAATTACCATGTATGTTGCGCAAATGAATAATTCATAATTGTTTTAACTTGTGTTATTACACTACTCATTTGAATAACAAAATATCTCAAAGTGTCTTAAGTTTTCATAATACAATGCATGAGCATATAAAACATTGACCTTTTTACATGTCATGTGCAACTAACTAGGCGTTTCCTCTTTTGGCGTTAACAAATCTAAACAACAAAACCATTATCTGCAATCAAGACCGTATTTCTGCACAATGCAGAGTCGAATGGGCGTTTTGCAAAATAGTGGCTGATTTCATGAATCTTTCTCAATTGCCTCGTTTATAGGAAAACCGAAACTAACGAGGAGATCCATTACTGGACAGTACATTCTTCCAGCACTGCTCAAAGAGGACTGCCACTCATAGCCTAGTTTACTAAATCAAAACTAGCACAAGACAGAGCTCGCTGAAATAAATATAATTGTGATGACATGTACTCATGAATCGCTGTGATGATATCAGGTGGTCGCGTTTTCTGCCACGACTGTGGCACCCGTCATGACCTACTGTCACCACAGCTAACAAGTCCGTCACTTCATCTAAATTTCTACAGATACTCAGAATTACTTGATTGTGTTTTTCCATAGACGTCTCAGATATGAAATCCTGTATGTAAATGTCTCAAAAACAATGTTTACAGTCACAGTAGAATTACCACCCATTAATAAATGTGACCGTGTATTCCAAGAGACATTTTATAGGGGTGCAATAACAAATATATGAGGCTGGCTTGAGCGGTGCAGGAAGGATCTATTGCCCAGTAAAGGGTCTCCTCTGGAGTGGCTGTCCTCCTATAGACGAGGTACTAGATAGAGATTCATAGAATCAACCACTATTTTCCAAATGACTCTTTGACTGCGTTGTACACAAACACGGTTTTGATCACGGATAAAACGATTTTGTCATTCAGATTTCATAGAACACAGGTGTTCACATGTATAAACGTACGAGACGGGGGTGCAGGGGTAACCGGAGCAAATCCTCAAATTCGGGCAAAAACGACAGAGATATTCGGGCAAAATGCATTCACCTGAGACCTTTTTACTATCATCCTACCTCAAAATTAGTTGTAAATTGTAATCCATGTCAAAATGCATTTTGATTTTTTTGCAACCATACATAGCTGTTTAGCAGTAATGATAATATCAATAAATGTTGTTATCTAGATTCGGGCATTTTCGTTTAATTCGTCAAAAAGCTGCCTCTTAACAAAAATGGGAGCCCGTACGCCTACGGGTGTGTATTTTACAAGGTGTCCTCTTTAGCGGGATAGACGGTCAGTAATTTTCTCAGTTGCCAGTAGGAACGTCCAGTGTGGTATGTCATTTAGGCCTAAACATTATGTTTTGGAGAACGCGCGGGGGAAATGTAGGTATGGTATATAGGCTATTACATTCTGTTTTGCTATTTTCACCTCTACAGGTCCAGATAAAATGCCATGTATATATATACTCTGTTCACCGAAACCGAGTCGAACGGATGTTTTAGGGGACGTCGTGATTGCTGTCATGATCCACAATCAGGTGTTCGTTTTTTCTACGAGGACTGCCACTCCCCGAGGGGCTCCGTATAAGATTTAAATTTTGACTTTGCTGTTTTCTAATAGACTTTATATTATAAAGAAGTATTATACAGAAGTTTAATCACACACATACGCACACACACGCACGCACACGCACGCACGCACGCACGCACGCACACAAGCACACATACACACATAACATAACATTTGAAAGCTTAATCATTAGGGATGACGATGAGCTAACAAGTGGTACAGTCACTAAATATTGAGATGTCAAAGGTTAATGAGTGCAAATCAATCTCAATCCACGGTATACATGTAGTTTTTGTTTCGTAGATATTTCTACAACACTTAATAATTCAAGTTTAATACTTTGTACGATTAATACACTATATACAATATTTCGATATTGCAACAAATGTTGACCCTTGTTGAACATGGGCCAGAATTCTTAAATATGACATAATATGTTTATATCATTACACACACACACACACACACACACACACGCACACACACACACACACACACACACACACACACACACACACGCACGCACGCACGCACACACACACACACACACACACACACACACATATATATATATATATGTGTCTTTGAAAATTCTCATTGGGAGTTTCGTAATTCGTTTTGTTACCATAGCAGCCAAGTTGAATTTGAATGACTGCAAAACCAAATTTGCTTAAGTTATGTTGTACGCCAATAATTTTAGAACTGTCATCGATTTACTTTTTTACTTTTTATTTTAGAATAAAATAAAGCCCACTTACGTTTTAAAGACCTAGTGACATAAAATTATATTAACAAAGGTCAAGATCATTACGTTTGTGGTCAAACAAAAACTGTAATCTGTGTCTTTTGAAAATTGTTTGAAAAGAGTTTTTGCTTTAATAGTCTAAATTTAACAACGTTCATTATATATACTCACGTCATAATATCAGTTGAACACCCAATAGCCGATTTATTTTTCGTGCTGGGGTGTCGTTAAACATTCATTCAATATCAGTTGAAGTTCATTAATCGTTCATGATATTAGACCTAAAGCATTAAATGTCTTTGAGATATACCAACATTATTTTGCACTCACTGATCTATGACCGTCACGTTGATCGCGTGACTGCACCGCTTGTCAACTCTACATCGTTCATACTGTTGACGAGAAGCCATTAAAGGGACACACTCTAGTTTTTACACACTAATGCATATTGTTCACTATTATAACCGTTTTTGATAACTCAGATCATACTTTACTTAGATTTTATTGTATAGATTATCAATTTCCGTACATTCGAAGTGTTTTTGCTCATCCTGGTGTTTTTAATATCACAAAATGCATTTCTCATATTTTTTAAAAACGCACGTGCGTCTGAGAAGTAACAGTAATGCCATGCGCAGACGAGCGTTTTTTAATGCATGCGTTAAAAAACGCATCCGTACGAACGCAGGAAAAACGCATCGTGTGCGACCCCCTCTGCGTTGCGTTTTTGTAGCGCTGCGTCGATTTTTCAAATATCAAACATATTTGGTTTTAGACGCACAAACGCATCCGTCTCTGCCGCATCCGTCTAAAAACGCACGTGTGCGCCTACTTGCGTCTGCGTTGCGTTCACATTTTTATATTGACCAATCATCTGTCTATTCAGTAACATGCCTTTCGAAATGGCTTCTCCAGCTGACAGTTTATCAATTAACAATTATTGGTTTCAGTGATGAATAGAACTGTGAAAACAGACCCGACCATTATAAATGACTAACATTTAAATGTTTCAACACAAATAATTTCCAACTGCTCATCTTTGAAACAAAGACTAGGCATGTGTAATTAATGACATTTCTAAATAGATGAAATTAAAAAATATAAATTATTGCATTAATTATACTATACCTACTAATAATAATTAAAACAAACAGTTGTGAAATAAGAAAGATTTATATCGTAATAGTATATTGTACATAATGTTTTAAATAAAGTTTATTATGTTTTAAAATGTATTAATAAATTACATTTAATCTTTGTTATTTTTCCTAGAGTAAAGTATATATAAATTAATTAATAAAGGAAATCGTCAGTGGATCGCAGGAACGCGTCGCAGATAGGCGCACACGAGACGCATCCGCCTGCGTTGAGTCTGCGTTTTTTAACGCAGACGCATGCGTTAACAAACGCTCGTCTGCGCCGGGCATTATGGAGTCGAGTTTTAATCTATTTTTAGAGGGTATTTCATCATTTCAAAGCCACAGACTCATGTTTCACTCGGTTGTAACCTTATCTAAATGTGTTACAGGTTTGTAGATTAACTAAAGTTAGTGTTATTTTTCACGGGTTGAAACTAGGATATGTCCCTTTAAGCGTTCAAATGACATGGTAAGTAGATGTCTGTAGACGGGCGGGTGTGAGAACTAGGCGTGGTGTTTGCTGCCCGTCTATAAATACAGATTACTCGTTGGGAAAAAAATGAGAATGGTCTACCACATAGCTGCTGTGTTTTGTAAGATTTTATTGGAGACTGGGTCATTTCGTTGTTGGTGGTTGGGTCATTTCGTGAAAAGGGGCGTGGTTTAGCTCAATCGGTCGAGTGCTCGCTTGAGGTGCTTCCGTCGCAGGATCGAACCACATCGGTGGATCCATTCAACTAATTGCTTTTTCTCGTTCCAACCAGCACACCACAACTGGTCAAAGGCCGTGGTATGTGCTTTCCTGTCTGTGGGAAAGTGCATATAAAAGATCCCTTTACTACGAGTCAGAATTACCAAGTGTTTGACATCCAATAGCCTGTGATTAATCAATCAATGTACTCTAGTGGTGTCGGTAAACAAAACAAACGTTAAAATTTCGCGAAAATAATCTGGAGTTGCCGAAAATTGATAATGAAGCTTTTTTCAAACATTTGTTAAGAGTTGTCTTACCATTACCGTAAACACCGGGCAAACATCCCACTGCTACTGCCGCCACAAGATACAACAGCATCGATCTGCATTTCTGAAAATATAGTCTCTAAAATGTAATTTACCTCGAAAAATAAAAGAATTGTTATTATTAAATGAAAACAGAGTACAAAGAAATGTGTATTTTCCATTATTTATTTCATGAAAATTTATAAATGAGTAATTTTAAACAAAAACTGTATTTTTCATTATTAATTTATGAAAATTCGTTTATTGGCTGTTTAAAATGAAAGCTGTATTTTGCATTATTTATTTACTTAAAATCCGCGTATGGGCTGTCAAAGTTGAAGGTTGTCAAACATGGATTTTAGACATTAGAACATTCATTTAATAGTGTGTGAATCCACCCCTGGCGCGAATACACTCGACACATCGTTGCCTCATGCTGTTGATCAGACGTCTGAAGAACTCTTGGGGAATGGCCTGCCACTCTGCCATAAGAAGTTAACCCAGATCATGAAGGTTGGCCGGAGGGGCATGGTTATCCCTAACTCTCCTGCCTAATTCGTCCCAGGCGTACTCTATTGAGGCAAAGTCAGGCGAATATGCTGGCCAATCCATCCTGGCGATACCTTGTTGTCTGAGAAAGTCCGTTACCACCCTGGCGCGGTGGGGTCTGGCATTGTCATCCTGCAGAACTGCCCCGCCGCCAATCTGCTGAAGGCCTGGGAGAACCAACGGCCGGATAATCTCATTCAGATAGCGGATTCCATTCAGATTGCCATCCACCACATAGAGGGGGGGGGGGGGGGTGTCCTGTGGTGGATAGAGATGCCGCCCCACACCATGACGCTGCCACCACCGCACCGGTGACGTTGTCTAACGTTAACGTCAGCGAAGCGCTCCCCAGGACGTCTGTAGACACGAACCCGACCGTCGTTGAACTGGAGACTAAACCTGGACTCATCAGTGAACATCACTCGACCCCACTGAACACGTTGCCACCGCAGATGAAGCATGCACCAGTGACGTCTGGCCGTTCTGTGACGTGGTAGGAGTGGTGGTCGAACAGCCTGGCGACGGCAGCGTAGATTATTGGCTCTCAGACGATTGCGTATGGTTTGATCAGACACTCGAGTTCCAGTCGCAGTCCGCAGATTGTCACGTAATCGGCGTGCAGTAGTTGTGCGTTGACGTAGAACCATGTTGGTGATGTAGCGGTCCTCTCTATTTGTAGTGCTTCGGGGTCTTCCCGAACGTGGACGATTTCGAACAGAATTCGTTGCTTGGTACCGTTGCCACAGTCGGCCAACGACACTCTGACTGACACCAAGTCTCAGAGCAACATTTCTTTGCGTATTGCCATCCTGAAGCCAAGCAATAGCCCTTCCTCGATCTTCGATAGTCAGTTGAAGTCGTACCATTGTCGAATTTGGAGTGTGCACCGTACACGAATGCAAGCTCCAATTATACGGAAATTCAGCATTGGGAACATGGAATACACGTGCAAAGCGTGCAAATGAAGCGCTTTGTGAAAAAAGCAAGTTATGGGCACTTAGCAGACCTTTCGCTTTCGCCCTAATTTACGTGCAAATGTAAGCATGTTTTCGCCATTAGAACTAGTCGACAGTGTCAATGACAGTGGATTTTAATTCATTTATGGGTTGCTTAGACCCACTTTCGTCAAAATGGAACAATACCATGCGTGACATTATGGTCTAGCTAATATAACTGACATTCAGAAAATAATGTCGAAAATATCGTCTGACCCTTAAATTCTTTTGAGTAGTGTATTAAAATAAACAGATTGCAAAAAAAAGGTGTATTTTCCATTATCAAATTTTATTTTAACGAAGATTCATAAATGAGTTATTTAAAACAAAACATGTACAAATCTCAACCATATCAACTATAGTTGGGCCTTACATTTTAAAGTGTCTTTATTATTTATATACCTTTCTATCATAAGGGTGATTGACAGATTAAAGCAATTACACACATTAATATGTGACACAGTAATAGGTTTATGATAATATGCACTTTTGATGATTGTCAGAAAGAAATGATCTCTGACGGTTCATTACACATTTAATGCTTTGAATAAAAAGACACATTTTGCAGCCTTATCAGTTCCAAGCCTGTTTCTTAACTTGGAGTGAACCAGTCCATATGAGCTGAATACCGTCCCACACCAGTCGATGCTGCTGCAGCAGACAACAGCTTCTTCACAACTGTCGAACCTTACTTGAACAATAATTATGTACATGTTATTTTGAAAATATGTTTTACTTACAAAATACTTTAAAACTAACTTCCATTTAAAAAGTGTCATATTTAAATACAGATTTATAAATTAAGTCATCATTTCATTGCAACTACATTTAAGTGTTTAAAGGCATAGAAACATATTGTGAAGTAATCAATACCATTATGGTGGTAACTGTTCTAGGTTAAATGTTAGTTTCATTCAGGTTTGAACACCAGTGTACACTATAAGGTGGTATTTGAAAGTTATACAAATATAGTCTTGAAACTTTATGAAAGGTTTGTAATAAGCTTATAGATATTTCTACGGCTGACTAATTTTTGGTCAAGTTTTCATTTTACAATAATAAAAGGAATATCAACATTGAAATGTAAATGCTTTAAAGGGCTTTTGTTGATAGTATTTTTTTGTTTGAAAATGTTTAAATATACAATTGAATTTGATGGATAATTGCATTACATGAACCTTTAAACTCTTTGTTAGTTGTTATTTGGATGCGTGGAAGATTATGTCACAATTTGAGAATTTTATATTTTTCAATTAATAAAAAAAACAAAATCAGATTATCTTATTTAAATAAATATAAATCTGATTTTAATGTTTAAAATTTCATTTTTTGTTAATTAAACAAACATTCGCCCACCCTGATATATAAACTTGTCACTTACATTAGGATCTTTATTTTAATCTATATCAAAATTCACAATAATGATTAGCAAACTTCATGTGCTTTCCTATTAGAATATATCCAGTTACAGAGAATCAGTTGAATATACTTTAGTACTCTTATCCGTTTTACAATTATTCGTGCTGGGGTGTTGTTAAACATTCATTCTTTCATTCATTCAGTTTTACAATTACTGTTAAGTTTTCAGTGGAATTCAGTGTATGTTTATTTTTTATATTTATAAAGTGTACACAAAGCAAGACGTTAATACATTATAATTACTACTGTCTGTTTGACTGAATGTGTTTATCAGTAGGACGTGTTTTAGCTCAGTCGGTTGAGTGCTCGCTTGAGGTGCTTGCGTCGCAGGATCGAACCATCTCGATGGATCCATTCGTGAATTATATTAAAATTCAGATAAAGGCATATTGTTACGTTTTAAATGAATACAAACTCATAATATTTTTGTGGGTTTTTTAAATCTCAGTGTAAATAAATAAAAGTTTCTTTACAAATGGCCATCAAACTGCATAGGTCATTGTTTGATACAGGGACGAAGGCAAATCATGGAACAGCCAAAGTATAGCACCCGCAATGTTGCCTTTTAGTCTGTGAAAACTGCACTATCTATTACTCCAGGTGACACTACGCTCCTTGGCAGTTCCAGCAATTTATTGTCACCCTTGTAATAGAGATGTTTTATCTATACGATCTGAATTGTAATTTAAAACACTATTTTATATTATTATAGATTTTTGTTGCAAAACAATGTTTTAAGTGTTGGTACCTTTTAAAACCTAATAATATGTTTTTATGAGTTTTTGCATTATTCGGTATATAGTTGTGTGCCATTTCATCGTTTCCCTTTTGCCACAAACAGATTATAGTGGTTAGTAAAAGATGTCGGTATAGTGACCTTACAAAGTAAAACTAAGTCTGGGTGTGTGGGTTAGATAAAAAGTAAATTTTTATGCTGTCATAAAATTCAAAATATTTAGCATGTTGATACCACCATTTGAATAGCTTCGGGATAAAACTCTACGTTTTATTCTATCTGGTTTATTTTGCCAAATAAATTTAAGATATTTTATTTATTTGGTTATAATAAGTGAGTTATTTGAGGAATTATTAAATATGTTTTTTAGAAACGACTGTTCTACCTAAAACTATCAACTTTGTTATAGACCAGAACCCCGTAACACGAAGCGATCGTATCGCTAAGATCACCTTAAGTTCTAATGTAGTTATACACTTAAGGTGATCTTAGGGCTAGGATCGCTTCGGGCAACGGAGACCGGATCTTTATTAAATTTTTCATTTCGTTGATATACATTTGTGATTTAAAAACAGAAATAACCCTTTGATCGATTCCACACATAGTCATTGCATAACCCACTGGGGAATATTAAATTACAGTTTTGAAGACCATAAATGTACGAGACAGGGTGGGTGGGGTGGGGTGTGAGGCAGAGCTGGAGCAAATCCTCAAATTCGGGCAAAAACGATAGAGATCTTCGGGCAAAATAAGCAGGATTTAAAACTTGTCTACCATATATTTCCATAATTTTGCCCACAATGTTAGTCATTAACCATGTAAAAATCCGTAGTGATTCATTCAGAAACCCTATATGTATAGCCGTTTGGCAGTAATGCTGATATGAATAAATATTATGATCCAGATTTAGACATTTTCGTTTAATTCGAGCAAAATTCAGCCTGGTCCACTACAAAACTGGGAACCTGTACGCCTATGTTAAAGATTTACATTATACTCACAATTCGGCCAACGCCGTGCGGCCTTGAGATGTTCATTAAATCCGCCAGTGTCCAATGCTAGTATCCCTCCGCGATATGGTGTACGCCTTGCTTTTTATGCAGTGATACGGCGTTCGTTGTGTTACGCATTTTCGTGACTGAACTTAATTGTGTCATTTTATTACATTTATATACAGTTGTTGTCTCCATCGAGCCCATACATCATGCTGTTGTGTGTCGCCCGCCTGCACTCTGACATCACATGAATGTCAGTTTTGATTGATTCGAGTTACCCAACAGATCTTTTTTGTATGGGTGTCGCTACCTAGAATGCAGCAAATACAGGCTAAATGCAGAAATACGTGTTTTTTACCCTTTACTTGGGTTGTTCTGTCAGTTGCCTTCGTCTCTGCATCGGAGGCGGAACGTAGCCTAGTGGTAAAACGTTCGCCTGATGCACGGCCGGTCTGAGATCGATCCCCGTCAGTGGGCCCATTGGAGTATTTCTATTTCCAACCAGGCACCATGACTGGTATATCAAAGGCCGTGGTATGTGCTATCCTATCTGTGGAATGGTGGGATAGATCCCCGTCAGTGGGTCCATTGGGCTATTTCTCGTTCCAGCCAGTGCACCACGACTGGTCTATCGAAGGCCGTGGTATGTGCTATCCTCTCTGTGGGATGGTGCATATAAAATTCCCTTGCTACTAACGGAAAAATTTTTAGCGGGTTTCCTCTGAGACTAAATGTTAAAAATACTCTGTCAGAATTACCAAATATTTGACATACAATAGCCAATGATTAATAACTCAATGTACTCTAGTGGTGTCGTTAAACAATATTTAACTTTAACTTTCATACCTGCATCAAAAGGAAAATTTTACCTAAGTAATTTGATAGTAATTTGTAAAAAAAAAACTTTGTTTAGATTGAATTTTTTTAAAGTGTTTTTCGAATTGATATGTTTTGATATGAATTTCAACATTATTCATTGCAGACTTGCGTGCCTGTCAATCAGTTCTCTTTTCATGCAATCGGACGATACCTTCAGCTATAAATGTACTGTACATGCAGTAGTTAATTGCGTATGTATGTATGTATGTATGTATGTATGTGTGTATGTATGTGTGTATGTATGTATGTATGTATGTATGTGTGTGTGTGTCTGTCTGTTTTTATATATCTGTCTGTCTGTATGTATGTATGTATGTATTTAGCCTTTCATATCGAGATAAAGTTCAAGTACGCGTTTCTTAGCACCTGTACATGATACGTATACGAGTATTAATTATTGTTATTAGAACAAATATTGTTTCTGGTTAATATTATTAATATATTGTGGACATGCATTAGATGGTAGAGGTATGGTATCCGGTCATGGTATATCGCATATTGATACTAATAACCAATAAATCTAGAAGATCCTGATTACGTTTTGATATCGTGATTATTTGGCGAGGTTTAGATAACAGTGTAACAGGCGAGCGTCCGCGAGCCTGTTACGTTACACCTTTGTCGAACCGAGCCAAATAGCCACACTATCAAAACGTAGTAATCTGAAGAAAAACATTTAAAATAGTTTTTAAAGCTATACTTTTTATTGTTTAAAAAAAAAAAAAAAACACATTTAGGTGTGACTGGAGGAAGGTCTCCGTTATTGGTTTACACGTCGCTGCTATCTACGTCACTACTTGACAGTGTAATCATTCTTTGCAGGAAGCTACTTGTTTATTTGCTACTGTTGTTGGGTTTTGGCGGGGGTGTTTATCGTTATTTAAAAAAAAAAAAAATATTATTCTTTCTTTCTTGTTTTTTTTTTATGTTTATTTCAAAAAAGTAGTTAAAAAATGGATGTTTAAAAAATAAGCAACCAACACACTGTCATTCGCAGAATTATTTTCCTACTAACCTAATAATATACTGACATGCGCAAATTTCATTTCATTGTAATTTGATAACACATAGCAACGCCAAAGTTATCATGCTAGCAACGGAATTATTAAAATTGGGTTGCTGGACCACAGGAGAAAACGTTGCATGATATAGCCTGTTGTTTACTTGGATAATTGTAACATTGCTGATCTTATATTGTCGAGTTGGAGGTGAAACAAGACTGCGCAGTGCGGTATGTACCGGGTACATCAGGTATTTCATATCCGAGGAAGCTGTTAATAATGCGGTTAATATGTTCACTGATAAATTAAAAACAATTATGTCGCCTTTTTGTAACACAGTACCAAAACGCAATGACGGAGCAAGACATCGTAAGAAACCACATTCAAATACTAACAAGCCTTGGTTTAACGATGATTTCAAACATCTATATCGTGCATACAAAAGTAAATTGGACGATTTTAATAAATTAAAAACATTATCGTAGACATAGACAATTAATAACGGCGAAAAAACGCTATACGGTTAAAGAATCTATACTAAAAAGAAATTACTTACAGTATTAAGGAAATATGTTGGAGTATATAAGAATTAACAATCCCAAAGAATTTTATAGCAAAATTAAAAATAAAAAGACCTTGCAACCCAGTTTTAAACTGAATGAACTATTTGAACATTTTAAGTCACTGTCTGATAGGTCTGATGAGAATAAGACAAATCGAGATGTATTTGATGTTGGTGTCGACAATACTTGTGTTTATGAAAGTCTGGATGCTGAAATTACAGTATAAGAAATTCACACAGCGATCAGCGATCTCAAAAGGAATAAAGCTTGTGGCCTGGATGGGCTTATAAATGAACATTTTATAGAATGTAAATAAATACTGTCACCTTTGCTGTTAATTCTGTTTAACAAAATTCTAAATTCAGGTTATTTCCTCTAGAGCTGGTCAACCGCAATAATTGTTCCTGTGCATAAAAAAGGTGACGCTAATGATCCAAACAATTTTCGAGGTATTAGTCTGTTAAGTCATCTTAGTAAACTATTCACTTCCATTTTAAACAAAAGATTACTTAATTGGTCGGAAATAAACAACATTGTAAGTGATGCTCAATTTGGTTTTAAACCAGGCTACAGTACAACAGATGCAATATTTTCTCTACACTCTATAATAGCAAACACCATGGCTAAAAAGGGGAGGCTTTATTGTGCATTTGTAGATTTATCTAAAGCTTTCGACTCGGTAAATAGAGACTACTTATGGTACAAATTATCACAGGTCGGAATCCGAGGTAAACTATTAAATGTAATCCGATCTTTATACCAAAATGTTAAAGCATGCGTAACACTAAATGGAAAACTAACAGATTATTTCACCAGTTCTCTTGGCTTAGCCCAAAGGGAAGTAATTTCGCCATTTCTATTCAATGTATATGTCAATGATTGTGAAATGTATTTTATACAAAATAATATTGAACCATACTATGTACTTCCGAGAACTCACTCTATTTTTGTTAATGTATGCAGACGATATGGTCCTATTTGCCGAGTCAGTTGAAGGTTTACAATATGCACTGGATAATTTGTTCATATATTGCAATGAATGGAAACTGTCTGTTAACGTCCAGAAGACAAAACAAAATTGTTTTTCGAAATAGTGGTGCTGTTCAAGAAAATGAAAAATGGTTGTATGATGGTACAGATTTAGATATTGTTGATAATTTTACTTATTTAGGTATGACATTTAGTTATAATAACACATTCAATGTTGCCCAAAAGAAACTATCGGAACAAAGTAGAAAGGCTAAATTTGCTATGCTACACAAGTTAGTGGACTACTCCTTAACTTATAAAACAACATGCAGTTTATTTGACACATACGTAAATAGTATCTTATCATATTCTTCTGAGGAGTGGGGCATTCAAAGCGGTGCCAATATAGAACAAGTGCATATCGATTTCTGTAAGCAATTGCTCGGCGTTAAAACATCTACACATAATGCATCTGTTTATTGCGAATTGGGTAGATATCCCCTGAAATATCAAAGAATGTACAGAATACTTAAGTACTGGGTACAACTACTGACTACTGAAAACTGTATTTTGAAAACAGTGTACAAAAATGTGGTAATATTGAATAATACATTAAAATCTTGTTTTAATAACTGGGCAGGTTTTGTGAAAACAAAAAGTTTAAATGAACTAGGATTTGGTCACCTTTGGATAAACCAGAATGTCATTAACGTAAATTATACTCTAATGAAAATGAAGCGGCGTATTTTTGACCAAGCTAAGCAGAATCTGCTAAATGAAATTCAGATATCAACAAAATGTACATTATATAAACATATTGTAATGGATATTACTCTGCAAGTTTATTTGTGTAAGCACATACCCGCCCACTATAAAAAGTACATAACCAAATTAAGATTATCATCTCTCGACTTGGAAATTGAAAGAGGAAGATGCCATAATATTGAACGCAATAATAGAAAATGTCACCATTGTAATAAAGATGTTGAAGATGAATACCACTTCATGCTAATTTGCCCATAATTCCAAAACTTAAGAGAACGATATATCAAGTTATACTACAGACGAAATCCTTCTGTCTTTAAATATATACAGCTGATGCAAACCCAAAACACTAAAGATTTAATTAATATTGGTAAATATATTTGTTTGGCATACAAGTTACGGCACTCATCTGTTGCCTAATATTATAAAAGTTATTACTTTTCAGACGCATATGTTATAACTTTGAATGTATTACTTCCATGCTTGTACTTATTTAATATCCTTTGGTTTATATATTTTGATGTATTGTTATTTAATATGTTAGATCAAAAGTATGTGTTTCATTGTATATAATAATTTAATTCTCCTGTGTGTTTATATATGCTGTGTAAATATGTTGTGCTGATAAGCTTGTAGCTTAAAGCAATAAACGAACTGAATCAGCGCTAGAGTCCTCGCCTGAGATGAGTTAGGTCCTAGGATTGATCACCCTCCGAGGACCCGTCGTGTTTTACTCTCTCAACCAATGGCTCTTCACTGACATATCAAAACTCGTGGTATGTGCAATCTTTTTCTGTTGAAACTTGCATATAAAAGACATTTTGCTTCTGGTCGGTGAGTTTTTCCAGTCCCAACCAGTGTGCACCACAAATGATACACGAAATGGCCGTGGTATGTACTATCCTGTATATGGCAAAGTGCATATAAAATATGCCCATGCTGTTTTATCGCCTATTTGGCGACAGCGGGTTTCCTCTTACTCTTTTATTCTCGTTCAAGTCGAAATAACCATATGTGAGACAGGAAATACGTAGTATAAAAATATGATGAGGTATATACTAATAAAAAATGTTTCTGTGAACAGGACAAAATGGTCTCAAACCAACTGAAAAGTTTGTAAATGGTTCTGACATGTATGTACACACCATAATGTTTCAAATCGTCTCGTTCTACAAATGACCAATAAATCATTTTTTTGAAAACTATTTGATTTTTCCTTCATTGCCGTTAAACATATATCTTGTGCAATATATGTACAGAAAGCTTTTTTCCATGAGTGTAATATATTATGCCCCTCTTCTGTTCTTTCTGGTCGGTAGGAGTCATCTGTGACGGCAACGGTTTGCTTTGTTTAACGATACAACTAGAGCACATTGACTTATTAATCGTCGGCTATACGATGTCAAAACATAATATTTAGTAATTCTGGCATAGTCACTGAGGAAAAGGGTTATATATTTTTTTTTTATATGCACAAGACCGCACATTCCACGGCTTTAATACACTTGTCGTAGGCAACTGTTTGGGAGGGGAAAAACAATAAGAAAATCAGTCTACAGTGGGGTTTCGATTCTACAACCAAAGCACCTCAAGGGAGCGCTATCTATACTAGACTACGTTCCACAATAACTATATCTATAGCCTTAGTTAAAAAAGTGATAACGTGCTGTTAATAAAAACAATTTCTCAATTCTTGAACATATTTCAGCAGTTCAACAGTAATAAACCAACAAGAATAAGATAATGAACAAGACGTCAAAAAGAAAAGAATGTAAAGTTTATTTCGTTGTTTTGGTCGATCACAATTGACATCATAATAAAAATATGTATTCGATTTGATAGTTTAGCAGGCATCTCCAAAATGAAGTCACCGTAATCGGGAACAGTACACGTTATTTGACTATATACAACATCAGTTATTTAACATTATTTTCAGTAAGTGCGTGTGTTTGTCCATATGCGTACATTCCATTATAAAGCAATGTGTACCGTATTATTCTTAATTAAATAACCTTTAATATCAAAGTGTAAAACGTCAAAAAACAATTGAGTTTTTTTATTTATTAAATTGTTCAATGATTTAAAAAAAATGGCTTTGGATGGTTCGTTGACTAAGCCCTGTGTCCCCCAAGTGCGTACGTACGTACGTACGTGTGTGTGTGTGCTGTGTGTGTGTGTGTGTGTGTGTGTGTGTGTATCTGTGTGTTGTCTCTCTCTCTCTCTCTCTCTCTCTCTCTCTCTGTGTGTGTGTGTGTGTGTGTGTGTGTGTGTGTGTGTGTGTGTGTGTGTGTGTGTGTGCATCAGAACATGTATCGGATTAGATAGATTTCATTCAAGTTATCATTCTTGATAAAGTTTTGTTCAAAGATGAATTCAGAAATACCAAATCTACATGATATTAAAATACATCATTGCTATAAACAGACATTCGAGAATAACAGAGTACTGACATGATTAATAGTAATAAACACACCTGAATATATACTAAAAATAAAATATATTAAACTTATATTAAATATTTTGGAATGGGGTAATTTGTTTAAAATTATTCAGTTTGAATTCCATTAATTTTTATGTCTTATAAAATTATTAATGTCCTGTGAATATTGTAGGCCCATTTTGACAGTATTTATTGAAGTAATTAAACTATTCGTGTTTTTCACCCAGTATATGTAAGATACTAATCATGATATAATATCCTGATTAACAATAGGATATTAATAAAATAAGATACTAGTATTAATAGCCAATAACATAATAACTGGTATATCCAGTGAGAAGTAATAAGCTACAAAAACATTTAAAAGTCGTGTGGAAAAGTGTCCATGAAATAGTGTTTTCAGTACCACGGCTACAATATATGGTCATGGCATTTGAATTGTTTTACTGGTTCCACTGTTGTTGTCCATTAGTTCGGCACTGCATTCAAGATCTGAAATAATTGATACATGCAATCAGTACATTATAGATATATCAAACGGTTTGCCCCACCTTTCCCGAACACAAAACAGGTTAGTAAATTAAAAAGAATGCAATCAGTATATTATAGATATATCAAACTGTTTGCCCTCCTTTCCCGAAAAAACCTCCAGGTTAGTAAATTAAAAAACAAAAAGGCATAAATAAAACGAAAATTGCATATCAGCACCTACATACATTGTATACGATTTTTATGAATGTCAAACATTCAATCATATCCAGAACTTTCCTTAAAAATATAACTTTTGCGTTAAAAAATATCCTACAATTAAATTAGCGCCCTGTCCTGTCCAAATCTTAGCTAGAAAACTGATATCTCATCAATACATAATAAATTTATGTCATCATTACAACTCATCAATGAAGCTATAGCTGAATAAATACATCATTTACGTCTTTAATTTTAAAACACACATTGACACACACACACACACACACACAAACATACACACAAACACACACACACACAACATACACTCTCTCTCTCTCTCTCTCTCTCTCTCTCTCACACACACACACATACACACACACAAACACACACACGCATACACACACACTCTCTCTCTCTCTCTCTCTCTCTCTCTCTCTCTCTCTCTCTCTCTCTCTCTCTCCTCTCTCTCTCTCTCTCTCTCTCTCTCTCTCTCTCTCCTCTCTCTCTCTCTCTCTCTCTCTCACACACACACACACACACACACATATATATACACACACACACACACACACTTTCATACCTGCATCAAAAAGAAAATTTTACCTAGTAATTTGATAATAATTTGTAAAGAGACTTTTGTTTACATTGAGATTTTTTAAAAGTGTTTTTCGAGTTGGTATGTTTTGATATGAATTTCAACATTATTCATTGTAGAGTTGCCTGCCTGTCCATCGGTTCTCTTTTCATGCAATCGGACGACACCGTCAGCTATAAATGTACTGTACATGCAGTAGTTAATTGCTTATGTATGTATGTATGTATGTATGTTAGTATGTATGTGTGTATGTATGTATGTATGTGTGTGTGTGTATATATATGTGTGTATGTATGTGTGTATGTATGTATGTATGTGTGTGTGTGTATATATATGTGTGTATGTATGTGTGTATGTATGTATGTATGTGTGTGTCTGTGTGTCTATCTGTCTGTTTATATATCTGTCTGTCTGTATGTATTTAGCCTTTGACATCGAGATAAAGTTCAAGTACACGTTTCGTAGCACCTGTACATGATAAGTATACGAGTATTAATTATTGTGCTTGAAAATAATGCTATGGATGGGGCTCTAGAGGGGTCGTTATTAGAACAAATATTGTTTCTGGTTAATATTATTAATATATTGTGGACATGCATTAGATGGTATAGGTATGGTATCCGGTCATGGTATATCACATATTGATACTAATAACCAATAAATCTAGAAGATCCTGATTACGTTTTGATATCGTGATTATTTGACGAGGTTAGGCGAGCGTTGGCGAGCCTGTTACGTTACACCTTTGTCGAACCGAGCCAAATAGCCACACTATCAAAACGTAGTAACCTGAAAAATGTTTTAAAAATATTTTTTAAAGCTATACTTTTTATTGTTTTTCTTTAAAAATAAACACATTTAGGTGTGACTGGAGGAAGATCTCCGTTATTGGTTTACACGTCGCTGCTATCTACGTCACTACTTGACAGTGTAATCATTCTTTGCAGGCTGCTACTTGTTTGTTTGCTACTGTTGTTTGTTTGGTTTTTTGTGTGGGTTTTGGCGGAGGTTTTATCGTTATTTTTTAATTGTTTTTTTTATTATTCTTTCTTTCTTGTTTGTTTTGTTAATGTTTATTTCAAAAAAGTAATTAAAAAATGGATGTTTAAAAAATAAGCAACCAACACACTGTCATTCGCAGAATTATTTTCCTACTAACCTGATAATATACTGACATGAGCAAATTTTATTTCGTTGTAATTTGATAACACATAGCAACGCCAAAGATATCATGCTAGCAACGGAATTATTAAAATTGGGTTGCTGGACCACAGGAAAAAAGGTTGCATGATATAGCCTGTTATTTACTTGGATAATTGTAACATTGCTGATCATATATTGTCGAGTTGGAGGTGAAACAAGGCTGCGCAGTGCGGTATGTACCGGGTACATCAGGTATTTCGAATGTAGGGCAATTGCTCACTGAACAATACCTCACTGGACAGTACCTCACCGGACAATTGCTCACTGGACAATTGCTCACCAATAAAGTGAGAAATATGACAATTGCTCACCTTTAGGTTTTTTTTTATTAATAAAATTTTATTTATTATTTTATTAATAACAAAATAACAATTTTTTTAGAAGGCACTGGAGTTAGGTAATCGTGGTCACCTTTGAATTTTTTCTTTTGTTAATAAAAAAGAACATATAACATAGAATTTCTAAAGGCACAACTTCAAAGTTGTGTTAATTACACAATTCACTTAATTAAAGTTTTTGAGGTTCCTATAATTGTTTGTTGAAGGAGGCGGTTACTTCTGACTGTAATTATGAACATCAAAGACATATAACGTGTTTCAGGTATAGGTGTTAATTACTAATTACATTATATTTTTAGGATAACTACTCAAACAGTATTGTTGGTTTAGGTAGATCAAACTTTTAGAATTATGTGTTGTTTTTAGTAATTAGTTACTGTTTAGCCTTTTATTACTACTCTGCAAGGCTTAACACTTTGACCATCAAAGCTTTAAGAAAGATTTGAAATATCACAAAAAATTTAAAATTGATATGAGTCCTGGAACATTGGATTCTAGAGGCTGGTTGGCCATCAGCACCCTTCTGTGTGGACAGCTATCGACAGTCTACACAAAGACCAGGCACTGGTTTCCACCCTCATCCTGCAACATCAGCGAGGTGAACCACCTAGGAAGAGGGTGAAGAGGTCCACTCAGCAGATGCAAAGCAGACTGCAGAATTTGTGTCAGGATTTTGCTGATGGAAACAGGGGACTGGGAGATTTCCTTCGGAATATCTCCCACAATATTCATTTGTGCTGAACTATAATGTGCTGTTCAAGAACTCTTGTACTGACATTTCTATGCTGAACTGATGTGCTGAACTTGTTTAAAATATAGCTGATTTAGAATTAATTTTGTTATTTTATTTAAAGGTGTTTAATTGACATTTCTACGTTGAACTGATGTGCGAAAAAACGCTATACGGTTAAAGAATCTATACTAAAAAAAATTACTTACAGTATTAAGGAAATATGTTGGAGTATATAAGAATTAACAATCCCAAAGAATTTTATAGCAAAATTAAAAATAAAAGGACCTTGCAACCCAGTTTTTCACTGAATGAACTATTTGAAACTTTTAAGTCACTGTCTGATAGGTCTGATGAGAATAAGACACATCGAGGTGTATTTGATGTAGGTGTCGACAATACTTGTGTTTATGAAAGTCTGGATGCTGAAATTACAGTAGAAGAAATTCACACAGTGATCAGCGATCTTAAAAGGGATAAAGCTTGTGGCCTGGATGGGCTTATAAATGAATATTTTATAGAATGTAAAGAAATACTGTCACCTTTGCTGTTAATTCTGTTTAACACAATTCTAAATTCAGGTTATTTCCCCTAGAGCTGGTCAACCGCAATAATTGTTCCTGTGCATAAAAAAGGTGATGCTAATGACCCAAACAATTTCCGAGGTATTAGTCTGTTAAGACAACTTGGTAAACTATTCACTTCCATTCTAAACAAAAGATTACTTAATTGGTCGGAAATAAACAACATTGTAAGTTATGCTCAATTTGGCTTTAAACCAGGCTACAGTACAACAGATGCAATATTTTCTCTACACTCTATAATAGCAAACACCATGGCTAAAAAGGGGAGGCTTTATTGTGCATTTGTAGATTTATCTAAAGCTTTCGAGTCGGTAAATAGAAACTACTTATGGTACAAATTATCAAAGGTAGGAATCCGGGGTAAACTATTAAATGTAATCCGATCTTTATACCAAAATGTTAAAGCATGCGTAACACTAAATGGAAAACTAACAGATTATTTCACCAGTTCTCTTGGCTTAGCCCAAGGGGAAGTAATTTCGCCATTTCTATTCAATGTATATGTCAATGATTGTGAAATGTATTTTTTACAAAATAATATTGAACCATACTATGTACTTCCGAGAACTCACTCTATTCTTGTTAATGTATGCAGACGATATGGTCCTATTTGCCGAGTCAGTTGACGGTTTACAACATGCACTGGATAATTTGTTCATATATTGCAATCAATGGAAACTGTCTGTTAACAACCAGATGACAAAAAATTGTTGTTTTTCGAAATAGTGGTGCTGTTCAAGAAATGAAAAATGGTTGTATGATGGTACAGATTTAGATATTGTTGATAATTTTACTTATTTAGGTATGACATTTAGTTATAATAACACATTCAATGTTGCCCAAAAGAAACTATCGGAACAAGGTAGAAAGGCTAAATTTGCTATGCTACACAAGTTAGTGGACTACTCCTTAACTTATAAAACAACATGCAGTTTATTTGACACATACGTAAATAGTATCTTATCATATTCTTCTGAGGTGTGGGGCATTCAAAGCGGTGCCAATATAGAACAAGTGCATATCGATTTCTGTAAGCAATTGCTCGGCGTTAACAAATCTACACATAATGCATCTGTTTATTGCGAATTGGGCAGATATCCCCTGAAATATCAAAGAATGTATAGAATACTTAAGTACTGGGTACAACTACTGACTGCTGAAAACTGTATTTTGAAAAGAGTGTACACACATTTGGTAATATTGAATAATACATTAAAATCTTGTTTTAATAACTGGGCAGGTTTTGTGAATAAAAAGTTTAAATGAACTAGGATTTGGTCACCTTTGGATAAACCAGAATGTCATTAACGTAAATTATACTCTAATGAAAATGAAGCAGCGTATTTTTGACCAAGCTAAGCAGAATCTGCTAAATGAAATTCAGATATCAACAAAATGTACATTATATAAACATATTGGTATGGATATTACATCTTGCTTCTGCTCGGTGGGTTTTTCCTGTCCCAACAGTGTGCACCACAACTGATACATGAAAAGGTCGTGGTATGTACTGTCCTGTATATGGCAAAGTGCATATATGTCCATGCCGTTTTATCACCTATTTGGCGACAGCTGGTTTCCTCTTACTCTTTTTTTTCTCGATCAAGTCGAAATAACCATATCTGAGACAGGAAATACGTAGTATAAAAATATGATGAGGTATATACAAATAAAAAATGTTTCTGTGAACAGGATAAAATGGTCTCAAACCAACTGAAAAGTTTGTAAATGGTTCTGACAATGTATGTACACACCATACTTTTTTAAATCGTCTCGTTCTACGAATGACCAATAAATAATGTTTTTGAAAACTAGTTAATTTTTCCTTCATTGCCGTTAAACATATACCTTGTGCAATATATGTACAGAAAGCTTTTTTCCATGAGTGTAATATATTATGCCCCTCTTCTGTTTGTTCTAGTCGGTAGGAGTCATCTGTGAGGCAACGATTTGCTTTGTTTATCGATACCGCAAGAGCACATCGATTTATTAATCATCGGCTGTATGATGTCAAAACATAATATTTGGTAATTCTGGCAGTCTTTGAGGAAACGGGTTATATATTTGTTTTACTTTTATATGCACAAGACAGCACATTCCACGTCTTTAATAAAGTTGTCGTAGTCAACTGTTTGGGCGGGGGAAAACAATACGAAAATCAGTCTACCGTAGGGTTTCGATTCTACAACCAAATCACCTCAAGGGAGCACTATCTATACTAGACTACGTTCCACAATAACTATATCTATAGCTATAGTTTAAAAAGTGCTAACGTGTTGTTAAATAAAAACAATTTCTCAATTCTTGAACATATTTCAGCAGTTCAACAGTAATAAACCAAAATGACTAAGATAATGAACAAGACGCCAATAAGAAAAGAAAGTAGAGTTTATTTCGTTGTTTTGGTCGATCACAATTGACATCACAAAAATATGTATTCGATTTTATAGTTTAGCAGGTATCTCCAAAAACAAGTCACTGTAATCAGGAACAGTACAGGTTATTTGACTATACATACATCATCAATTCTATCACATTAATTTCAATAAGTGTGTGTGTTTGTGCGCATGCGTGCGCACGCGCGTGTATATGTCCATATGCGTACATTCCATTATAAAGCAATGTGTACCGTATTATTCTTAATTAAATAACCTTTAATATCAAAGTGTATAACACCAACAAAATTTTGAGGTTTTTTTTTATCAAATTGTTCTATTATTTTAAAAATGGCTTTGGATGGTTCGTTGACAAAGCCCTGTGTCCCCGAGGTGCGTACGTACGTACGTACGTACGTGTGTGTGTGTGTGAGTGTATGTGCGTGTGTGTATGTATGTATGTGTGTGTCTGTGTCTGTGTGTGTGTTGTGTGTGTTTGTGTGTGTGTGTGTTTTGTGTGCGTGTGCGTGCGCGCGTGTGTATGTATGTGTGTGTGTGTCTGCATGTGTGTGTATGTGTATGTGTTTGTGTTGTGTGGTGTGTGTGTGTGTGTGTGTCTGTCTGTGTCTGTCTGTGTGTGTGTGTGTGTGTGTGTGTGTGTGTGTGTGTGTGTGTGCATCAGTACATGTATCGGATTAGATAGATTTCATTCAAGTTATCATTCTTTGTAAAGTATTGTTCAAAGATGAATTGAAAAATACCAAATCTGCATGCTATTAAAAATAAAATACATCAGTGCTATAAATAGACATTCGAGAATAACAGAGTTC
The DNA here is from genome assembly GCF_016097555.1 of Gigantopelta aegis. Lineage (NCBI taxonomy): Eukaryota > Metazoa > Mollusca > Gastropoda > Neomphalida > Peltospiridae > Gigantopelta > Gigantopelta aegis. The sequence goes on along the minus strand of NC_054701.1, from coordinate 35,661,873 downwards.
TGGCATGATTAATAGCAATAAACACACGTGAATATATACTAAAACAAAATATATTAAACTAATATTAAATTATTGGAGGGGGGGTAATTTATTTAAAATTACTCGCTTTGAATCCCATTAATTTTTATGTCTTATAAAATTATTAGTATCTTGTGAATATTGTAGGCCCATTTTGACAGTATTTATCGAAATAATTAAATTATTCGCGTCGTTCCCCCCAGTATATGTAAGATACTAATCATTATATAATGTTTCTGATTAACAACAGGATATTAATGAAATAATATACTAGTATTAATAGCCAATAACACAATAAATGTTATATCCAGTGAGAAGTATTCGGCTACAAAAAACATTTAAAAGTCGTGTGGAAAAGTGTCCATGAAATAGTGTTTTCAGTACCACGGCTACAATATATGGTCATGGAATTTGAATTGTATTACTGGTTCCAGGGTGTATACTACCAAATCAAATCCCATAAACGACAATAGTAACATATGTGGCTAAAACTCCTACCTGCAACGTATCAACCGACATAAACGCCACGGATATAAATACTACCACCCCTTACACTTAAAGTGAATCAGAAAAAAATGGGGGTCAAGCTGCTCGTTTCTGAGATAACGGGTAGCGTCTATGACTACCCTAGTTTCGCACAAAATTCGAGTACTTTTTTTTACAGGTACCCCATACATGTTTCAAGCACAAGGCTACTTGACACATTGGTACTAGATGAAATAAAATTGCAATTTTTTTTTACCCAGATGAAATTATTATTTTTTACAACCAACACACTCACATTTATAACCAATCACAGGACTTGTGGTGTTCACTTCTCTATCAAAAGTTCGGTGCACCTCGCACTTTGACCCAGCCGGAAGTTATTTGGTTTCGTACTACCTATACTGATAACATACATTTTTCAAAAAGTGTCCAGCTATGTGTCTTTATGACAACCAGGATCTGGTGTATTCTGACATAAACTGACAACCTCACTGAAACTGTTGTTTCTACAGTGCAACCTAATATAATGTACACCTCAAAAAGCATATATATTGCATATAGTTTTGTACAAATGCAATATGTCATATTAAACAACAAAATGTTTTAAAATAAAACTCCTGAAGATATTTACTTTCAGTTGGGTGTGTGTACTCAGGTATATATGTAGAGACAACAAAGATAGTCAGAGTACCTCTACCCCTTTAAAGAATTCCATTAAAACACATGCACTTGATTGACCCCTAGATTATGAAGACCTTAACAGGCACATCAAAGAAATATCAGTATTAAAAAAATACACTGTCTGAGGAAGGAAACACAAACATGACTGTACCTGTATGAAGTAATGACTTAATGTCCTGAACATTAGTGTTGGGAGGAAATCCTGTATGCTGGGTGTGGGTGTCTTCAAGTTACCAGGTGTGCGAATTTCAAATCCATCGGCCATGCTGATTTTCATAATGAACCATCAAAACTATTGGCAGCCACCAATATTCCTGACTATATTTTATTTATAGCCCACTGTAGTTGGAGGTTTTAATAGTTGTGATATCTGGAATAATCATGCAGCTTTAACACATTTATTTTTGATTAATTACTGAAAAAAACTATTTTTAAATGACAAAATTACCCGAACATCTATTTTCTTGCATTATTTTCTAATCCGGATGAATACAATATGTACATTAGATGTATTCCTACAATCTGTAATCCAGCATTTTATTTAGCTAGTAACATTAGGTAATACAGCTTTAACAATAAAATAAATTATCAACTTAATCCAAGGCAGATAATCAGATCTGAAAACATTGGTTCTGAATCTAGTATAAACTCAAAATGCTTTTCATGAGAGCTAACTAAGTGATTATTAAAAAAAAAAAAATTATCTGGAGATCTAAGTATATGTTTAACAACCTTATTGTTATGTACAAATAAGAACAGAAGGCACAATAGTGACAACAAATTTAATTATGTTTTTGGTAAAGTTTTTCTTAAAATTTACTTTACATTTTGCATAAAACTACAAATTTGTCTAAAATATAACTTAGCACCCTATAAATATGTCAAAATGACAATAAAAATCAACTTCTTTACAAATTTGAGTTTTCAGAATTACATACATAAAAAATTAACAATGTTAATGGAAACTAAAGACATTAACCCACTATTGGCACATGCTATTTTTAATATAAAAATAAATTGCTATTAAAATCTTAGTTCAGGTTGCTTATATATAATACCATATTTAAGAGCAGTTATATATGGCAAGTCAAATACCATGTAAAAAGAAATTATTGAAATCTTTACAGTATGAATTATAGGCCAAAACCAACTTTTCTTCAGTGCTAACTTTGATTCAAACTCCATTCTGAGCCATGTACAGAGATTATTGTCAAGGTCAAGGTCATTGTGAACTTGCATGATCGAGTGATGGCTAATTTATCAACAAGTATAGTTTAATTAAATAAAATGACAAAATTATAATATTTTTTATTATGCACTGAATATGTGCTATAGGGTGTATACTACCAAATCAAATCCCATAGACGACAATAGTAACATATGTGGCTAAAACTCCTACCTGCAACGTATCAACCGACATAAACGCCACGGATATAAATACTACCACCCCTTACACTTAAAGTGAATCAGAAAAAAATGGGGGTCAAGCTGCTCGTTTCTGAGTAAACGGGTAGCGTCTATGACTACCCTAGTTTCGCACAAAATTCGAGTACTTTTTTTTACAGGTACCCCATACATGTTTCAAGCACAAGGCTACTTGACACATTGGTACTAGATGAAATAAAATTGCAATTTTTTTTTACCCAGATGAAACTATTATTTTTTACAACCAACACACTCACATTTATAACCAATCACAGGACTTGTGGTGTTCACTTCTCTATCTAAAGTTCGGTGCACCTCGCACTTTGACCCAGCCGGAAGTTATTTGGTTTAGTACTACCTATACACTGTAGCTGTCCATTAGTTATGTACTTGTGACAGTACATGCTCTTAATTTCTTTTCGCCTGTGTCGATATTAATTGTTTTAGAGGCCGTGTGCAGTTCCAAATGCACTTAGCCCAGATGGGCAACTTGTTACGTGATACCTTTGCGCGACGGTCGTCGAGCTTTTCTAATACACACCTAGCGCAGGTGTGGAGGCCATGTGGCCAGTAGTTACGTAATAACTCCGCTAGTGCTGTTTATGACCAGGGCATTGCTCGCGGAATGGCGACAGCCAGTCTGACGATCAGAGAAAGATACGCCGTCTTGGTCGCTGTGGAAATTCACTTGATAAGATTCAGTACCGCGATGTGCCCCCAGGCGATATTCGCTGTCTCTGAGAGTTTTGAATAAATAGCTAGGGTTTTAGAGATATCGGGGAGAAACATTGGAAGTATCCAGGGGAAACGGACGTCGTCCACTGAACGATCTATATAAGTTCAGTCCGGACGTGGTAAATATATTATTTCTGCTCTGTGTATAACCTTGATGTGATTGATGTGACTTTAAATATTTTAATACTGTATTATACCAATATTACTTAGACGGTGCTGCCGGTCATCTGACGCAGTAATACTGTAGGCTCACTGTTCTATATATATTATTAAAGCTTAGCCAGTCATACCAAAGGACCTAGGTAAACTGTAGGTTATTGTCTTTATTGTGATAGGTACCAGTATTAATTCTGTGTTACAAGGTTATTGAACGAGTAGTAAGGGTTAATTAAAAATTAACCAGTTAGGAATAGAGTTGTAATTCCTTTATTAATTAAGTTCCCCTAGAAGCGTTTCTCAATTATCACACGTGTACTGAAGCGAATACACGTAATTGGTTAATTAATTAAAATTAACCAGTTAGGAATAGAGTTGTAATTCCTTTATTAATTAAGTTCTCCTGGAAGTTTCTCCTGTGAAGCGTTTCTCAATTATCACACGTGTGGGTGTTGTGTCACGGTGAAGTGATTAGCATATTGTGTAAACTAGACACCTAGAGATTAACTAATTAAGTGATCAGTTCTGGGTTGTTATTATTGTTGTTATTAATTAACTACTGCGGCAGTACATTTGTCAGCGTAGGTTAATACAGATTCCAAAGTGTATTGTGTTTTTGTTGTGTTTTCTAGTGAACTAAACGTGCTATATTATAATTTACTATATACTTTGTATAAGATCTTATCTCTGATCATACCTAGACGAGCCACTCGGGTAAATACTGCTCGATACAGAGAGATCTAATAGATATACAGTTAGGAGAGATATTTGGATAATCGTGTTTCATCCAGTTACGGGTATTATAGGATCCCCGTGACAGGAGTAGAAAATTGGGGCGCTCGTCCCGGATCTGAAACGGGACATGCATATTTTAAAAAAAAGTATTGTTTGTAAATGGGGGCTTTATAAATTATTTTAACAAATTACCAGAAGTAGCAACGTTGTTCACTAGAAAATTAATTAATAATAAGTGCGTCATATCTAAACATGGATAAGAATTTGCTGGATAGGCCTACGCTCAGTGTAGTGGAGATTAAGCGAGCACGTAAGGCCGAGTTAGTTGAAATCGCGGGTGGGCGAGAAATTGATTTAACATCAGCTAAAACCTTAGGAGATATAAGGACAATTATTATCCAGGAAGTTTTTGGTGATAGTCCTGTTATGGAAGACAGTGAGATTGTTCCAGAGATAGAGATAAATGAGTTAAGTGTGGAACAACAATTAGCTTTTAAAAAGCTTGAGTACGAAAGAGAAGAACGTGCATTAGATAGAGAGAGAGAGAGAGAGAGAGAGAGAGAGAGAGAGAGAGAGAGAGAGAGAGAGAGAGAGAGAGAGAGAGAGAGAGAGAGAGAGAGAGAGAGAGAGAGAGAGAGAGAGAGAGATAGAGAGAGAGAGAGAGAGAGAAAGGGAGGGATAGAGATAGAGAGATAGAGAGAGAGAGAGAGAGAGAGAGAGAGAGAGAGAGAGAGAGAGAGAGAGATAGGGATAGAGAATTCCAGTTAGCAAAATTAAAAGTGGAACATGAGTTAAAGTTGAATATTGAAGAAGTTAGACGGGAAGCCGGAAATGGTTTTAACATGTCGGAGGCTTATAGATCAGTGCCTGTATTTGATGACCAGGAGGTAGATATGTTCTTCCAACTTTTTGAACGGGCCGCTAAGCAGCTAAATTGGCCGCAGTCTAAGTGGACATTGTTAGCCGTGTCTAAGTTTAAGGGGAAGGCTAGTGTAGCTTATAATTCAATGAGTGATGAGCGAGCAAGTCAGTACGACCTAGTTAAGGCGGCAGTGTTGAGGGCATATGAATTACGACCTGAGGATTATCGTTTACGGTATAGCGAGTTGAGAAAAACACAGGGTCAGTCTTATAGTGAGTTTGTGGCTAAGAAGGCAGGGATGTTTGATAAATGGGTGGTGTCTCATCAGGTAGAGTCATATACCGAGTTACGGGAGTTGTTGATCTTACAGGACATTAAAAATGGATTACCAGTTAGCTTACATATTCATTTAGAGGATCGTGATGTCAAAAAGATAGAGGAGGCAGGCATAGTGGCAGATGATTACGTGTTAATACACAAAGCTCAGGCAGTACAGGGTAGCTCTTTACAACAGGGTGATAAGAAGAAATTTCAGCCAGGTTTTTCCCGGGAAGGTAACTATCGGGGAGAGTCATCTAGTTGGTCAGCTAGTCAGGCAAGGAATGCACCTGGTGGGCAAAGTAAGGATAGGCCTGCATTATCAGCCAATGCACGAACTTTTCGTCCACATTGCAGTTACTGTAAAAAGGATAACCATCTTGTCGGGGACTGTTTTAAAAGGAAACGCGATAATGCGCAAGTGGTCGGTTTAGTGAGGTCAGCTCCGTTAGCGAGAGAGTTAATGGTTAGTCCCTTGGCAGAGAAAGTAAACCCGTATGTGTCCACTGGTATGGTTTGTGATGTGAAACAAGAATTGAGTCCTAAGGCAATATCAATCTATCGAGATACAGGCTGTAGTCAGTCGCTGATAACGTCAAAGTGTTTAGCTGGTATTGAAAATTCAGATACAGGACGTAGTTTGGCTTTAACCTCAGTTACTGGAGAAAAAATGGTTGTCCGATTACATAACGTTTTCTTGTGTTCGAAGTTTGTGACGGGACCAGTCATTATGGGTGTTGTAAAGGACTTGCCTGTTGAAATCATAGGAGTTTTGTTGGGAAATGATTTGACTAGTCAGTGTTGTCAGTCGAAATGTGACCAATTGTTAATTAAAGACAGCACCTTACTAGTAGGAGAGAGTGAGGTTGATGAGATTAGATATCCTGCGTGTGTAATGACTAGGGCTATGGCCAGAAGGATAACACGAGACCCAGAGGATATTTGTGATTTGTCTGATACGTGTCCATGAAATTGGAGTGGATGAGGTTATCAGTAAAATGGTAGATAAGTCAACTGAGGAATTAAATGTGGTGGAACCTGTTGATCTCCCGCAGAGGGTAATTGAACCAGTTGTGTTTGATAGAGGGGATTTACCTTGTATTAGACGAGAGTTAGTTCTAGAGCAGGGGGCTGTTCCAAATTTGTTGGCAGCTCGCACTACATTGTTAACTGTGGAGATGGAGGATCATGTAATGATATGGAGAAGGGAGTATTAATGATAGAAAGGTTAGAGGATAGGAAGCAACTGAGCCATGCTCAGAGCAAAATAAAATCAGTGTTTGATAGGAAGGCTAGGAGTCGGGAATTTAAACTAGGGGATAAGGTGCTGCTGTACCTTCCCATTAAACGGGGTTCTGTGCAGAACAGGTATTTCGGGCCCTATGTTGTGCGCAAACGGGTTAATGAGACAGGGTATGTGATAAACACTCCTGATAGGGTTAGGAAAAGTAGGTATTGTCACATCAATTTGCTAAAAGGTTATTTTGACAGACTGCCGATAGTTCCAGTACTACCTGTCCAAATTGAGAGTCACTCAATTTCCTGTGATGACGTCAAGACTGCAGAGATCAAAGTAACCAACAGCCAGATTCTAGCAGACTTGAACCCCCAGCGAGCAAAGTTGACTACGTTGAAACAAGACAATGTTTCCATTTGTCAGAACCTTCCAACGATTACCAACACATTAAGCCAGGATGTGCGCTTGGAACCCAACGCTACACCGATTCGACAGCATGCCTATCGGAGAAAACCTGGAAAACGTGCGACACTGAAAAAGAAAGAAACGAAGTTCCAGTGGTCAGGTGAATGCGAGAAGTCATTCAACCGTCTCAAGCAGATGCGCTACTCGTCTCCCGTGATGGCAGCACCAGACTACCGAATGCCTTTCAAGCTAGCTGTGGCTGCCAGTGACGTGGGAGCTGGAGCTGTGCTGTTCCAAGAAGATGAAAATGGACTGGACCATCCTGTAAGTTTCTTCTCCAAAAAGTTTGACAAACACCAGGTGAACTATTCCACTATAGAGAAGGAAGCTTTGGCCATGGTACAAGCTCTGAAGCATTTTCAGATCTACGTGAAATCGGCAGTGCATCAAGTGGTGGTCTTTACTGATCATAATCCGCTTACCTTCATTCACAGAATGAAAGCCACCAACCAGAGAGTTTTGAGGTGGAGTCTTCTTCTGCAAGAATACCCAATTACCATTGAACATATCAAGGGCACATACAATGTAATCGCTGATGCCCTGTCCCGAAGTTGAACGTTATGATAATGTGTTGACATTCTTGATTTCTGTTTTGTTTTTATATATTTTATTTGTATACCAGGGACTCAGAGACTCAGTGTGATTACTGGTAGTCACCTTATTATTACATGTGTTATAAATGCCCGGATGCGTCGGTTAACGCACCTTTTGTTTTAATGTAGTATATTTCCCTATTCCTAGAGTAGAGGAAATATCCTTTTTGAGGTGGGGGTGTGTGACGGTACATGCTCTTAATTTCTTTTCGCCTGTGGCGATATTAATTGTTTTAGAGGGCCGTGTGCAGTTCCAAATGCAATTAGCCCAGATGGGCAACTTGTTACGTGATACCTTTGCGCGACGGTCGTCGAGTTTTTCTAATACACACCTAGCGCAGGTGTGGAGGCCATGTGGGCAGTAGTTACGTAATAACTCCGCTAGTGCTGTTTATGACCAGGGGATTGCTCGCGGAATGGCGACAGCCAGTCTGACGATCAGAGAAAAATATGCCGGCGTAGTGGCTGTGGAGAATCGACATGACACGTGAGGTACCGCCTTGTACCCCCAGGCGATATTCGCTGTCTCTGAGAGTTTTGAATAAATAGCTAGGGTTTTAGAGATATCGGGGAGAAACATAGGAAGGCTGCAGGGAAAACGGACGTCGTCCACTGAACAAAATATATGAGTTCAGCCCGGACGTGGTAATTATATATTATTTCTGCTCTGTTGTATAACCTTGATGTGATTGATGTGACTTTAAATATTTTAATACTGTATTATACCAATATTATTTAGACGGTGCTGCCGGTCATCTGACGCAGTAAACTGTAGGCTCGCTGTCTAAATAAATATATAAAGCTTAGCCAGTCATCCTAGAGGACCTAGGCAAACTATAGGTTAGTGTCTTTATTGTGATAGGTACCAGTATTAATTCTGTGTTACTAGGTTACTGAATGAGTAGTTAAGGGTTAATTAAAAATTAACCAGTTAGGAATAGAGTTGTAATTCCTTTATTAATTAAGTTCCCCTGGAAGCGTTTCTCCATTATCACACGTGTGTGTGTAAGCGTTTCTCAATTATCACACGTTATTGAACGAGTAGTAAGGGTTAATTAAAAATTAACCAGTTAGGAATAGAGTTGTAATTCCTTTATTAATTAAGTTCTCCTGGAAGCGTTTCTCCATTATCACACGTGTGTGTGTTAGGTTTCTCAATTATCACACGTGTGGGTGTTGTGTCACGGTGAAGTGATTAGCATATTGTGTAAACTAGACACCTAGAGATTAACTAATTAAGTGATCAGTTCTGGGTTGTTATTATTGTTGTTATTAATTAACTACTGCGGCAGTACATTTGTCAGCGTAGGTTAATACAGATTCCAAAGTGTATTGTGTTTTGTTGTGTTTTCTAGTGAACTAAACGTGCTATAAATATATATACTTTATATAAGATCGTATCTCTGATCATACCTAGACGAGCCACTCGGGTAAATACTGCTCGATACAGAGAGATCTAATAGATATACAGTTAGGAGAGATATTTGAATAATCGTGTTTCATCCAGTTACGGGTATTATAGGATCCCCGTGACAATCATATTGGCAAGTTATACTTATTTGCGAGTACTAATATGCTTCGAATTATGGTAAATGTTTTTGAGTTTTATTAGTTGGAACAATACGCAATGAATAAAGACCTTAGTTCTGCTC